>NW_016107335.1:7086381-7099008 GCF_001604975.1 Cebus imitator | reverse complement strand
AAAAAAAAAAAAAAAAGAAGAAGAAAATAAACGTGTGCCAAGAAAAGGAAAGCCAGAGGTTAGCAACCAGGGAGCCGCTACCGGGACTGGTTACATAATTGGTGGGGCCCCTGTGAAATGAACACGCAGCGCCCCTTTGAACATTATTCACAGGCAAAGACGACAGCAGAGCCTGGAACCAAGAGCAGGGCCTTTGACGACGTTCAGGGGTGACGACAGTCAGCGGTGACGACTCCCTCTCTTCTTCCTGCCCCACTGTGCCTCTGACTCTATCTTTTTTGTTGTTGGTTTATTCTGAAACGATGTCAAGCTTGTAAAAAAGTTGCAAGTACTGCACAAATAACACTTTTTTTCTTACTGAACTGTTTGACAGTAGAGTCGATGCTGAGACATTTGACTTTCTAGGAAACCTCACTAGTTTATGGGGACACTGGAAGAGTATTTGATGCTGTGGTTTTCTCATTGTACCCTCACAGGTGTCCACAGCTGTGACATGTCCCCGTTTCTGATGTTCACCTGGATTGCGTGATGAGAGTGGTATCCAGACCTCACCTTCTGTCCTTTGTAATTAGTTTCCTTATCACTATTCTGTAGAAGAGGCAATAAAAGCCTTTTGCATTTATATTGGTGCCCAGATCATTAAGGTTATTTGGAGAAAGATATGTACCTGTATATGTGTATATACACATATGTATATATGCAAATAGATGTATAGGTCTGTGTATGTTTATATACATACACTTATATTATATTATGTTATCTGGTTTCCAAAACAGATTTGCATTCGTTTAAGAAAAAATAACAGGAGAGTTAAAAAATTGTGCAGTCATTTAAATACTTTTATACTCTGCTGGTGGGAGTGCCAATTAGTATAATGTCTCTGAAATGCATCTTATTATATCAAGAGTCTTAAAATGTTTAAATATTGGCTGGCCACGGTGGCTCACACTCACTCTCACCCCACACACACTCACACACACACACAATCACACACACACACTCAAACACACACACACACAAACACACTCAAACACACACACACACTCACTCACACACACAAACACACACACACATACACACACCCCACACAGGATTATCAGCTGAAGAACTTAGAATACCCAGAAAATTAAATGGGATAAAATAGCAAAGAGCTTAGAGACAGGGAGGTAGAATGAGCAGGAGCGCTGTGATCGGAGTTCCAGAAAGCTGACTGCCCTTTTCCTCACAATGGCCATACACCCAAGATCTTCTCCAGAGACACATGCTCAGCCTACGAGAGCTGTCCTGCGGAGGAAATTATACTCCTCCACCAAGGGCAGGACTGGTGGACGCAGGGACACAAGCCCAGTGCTTGGCTTGAGGCTGGACAGCTCCGCAGACCACGCTCCCTCCCAGGATCTGGTTCAGATTAGATGTTGCCTGAGGGAGCATCACCCCTCCTGCTCCCCTTACTCCCTTGGAGGTTTTTCCTGAGTGACCCACAGCTGCGGGGGGCAGGAGCAGCCTGCCGCCCCAACCAGGGCCCTGTGGGAATCCGCAGGATCAGCTTCCAGGAACCTGACTGCTGTGGGTTGAATTGTGTCCCCCAGGAAGACATGTTGAAGCCCTAACCCCCCAAGCCCTGGGAATGTGTCCTAATTTAGAAATAGGGTCTTTGGAATTGCAGTGTAGGTAAGATGAAGTCAAACTCCATCAGGGTGGGTCTTCACCCACTGGGATTCATATCTTTACAAGAAGAGATGAGAAACAGAGAGAGGCCACCGAACGATGAAGCAGAGATCCAAGCCATGGGCACTCACAGCCGAAGACTGCTGGCACCTCCAGAAACGAAGAGAAAGGCAGGGGACAAGCTCCCTCACCCGCACAGGAAATGCGGGCACTGACCTAAGCCAGCAGCCTTGGGTGTGCAGAGGGGATGGCAAGAGGACAGGGTGCGGTCCCGACGGCTGCCGGGGGCAAGGGCAGCCTGCTGCCGTGACCCGGGGCCCTGTGGGAATCCTGCCATTCAGCACACACCACCCACGTGAGGGGCTCCCCTTCAGAGACAGGGCAAGTGGGTAAGCAAGCCTAGACTGTGGAGGAGACCCGGGCCAGCCATTGCTGTCAACCGGCCTAGTTTCATTTCATTTAGAAATATGAGCAGGCAACAAGAGTTACCAGGTACTTGAGAAAAACCAGCAGCCTGGAAGGCATGAATCAATATGAACCATAAAACAATGAACCCAGGAGAAAGCCATGATCATTCAAAAATAGAAGACTTTTATATTTCCAACTGGTATTATGGGAGAGATTCAAGGTGTCAGTCCATAAAACAAAAAGTTGTAAAAAGTAGCAATCAGAGAGAAGTTCTTAGAAGTTAAAAATATCATTGGCCAGGCGCAGTGGCTCACGCCTGTAATCCCAGCACTTTGGGAGGCCAAGGCAGGGAGATCACCTGAGGTCAGGAGTTTGAAACCAGCCTGACCAACATGGCGAAATCCTGTCTCTACTAAAAACACAAAAACTAGGCCGGCGTGGTGGCATGCGCCTGTAGTCCCAGCTACTCGGGAGGCTGAGGCAGGAGAATCACTTGAACCTGGGAGGCAGAGGTCGTGGTAAGCCAATATTGTGTCACTGCACTCCAGCCTGGGCAACAGAGCAAGACTCCATCTCAAAAAAAAAAAAAAGACAAAGCATGAAGGGCAGTTTCTGGACTCCCGTGTCACACCTGAACGGGCTTCCTGGAGCCCACAGCACGGCTTACTTCCCCACCTTCCTGTTGGGGCAGAGATGGCAGTTGCCCTAGCCGGACACCTGCGGAAGTCATTCCTGAAAGTCCTACCTAGAGCCTTTTCTGCCAGTCCTTTGAAAACATTTGAAAGTGTCTAGTTCCTTCTAGTAAATTTCTTTTGGTTTAAAATAGCCATCATGGTTCCTATTAACTGCAACTAAACTGATAAAATCGGTTTTTAATATTTAAAATTAACCTGTAGAAAAATATTTTAAAGTTACAGAACAGAATATGGAAGCTATAAATCTTAACTGTAAAAGGATTAGTGAGGCTGAAAGACATAGGAAGGTGAGAAGTGGGGACTGTTCAGTTCTGCAACTTTATCATCCAGTTCATGGATCAAGAATAGATATTTTGGTTTCTTTTATATTTTTAAAATTACAGATGAAACTAATGGATGAGCCAAAAGCAAAAACACAATTTTAAAAACTTAGAAGAGGATGAGAGAGAGAGAGAAAGATAGATAAAGCCTTATTTCTAGCAATAATACCATATAAAGTTGATTAATAGAAAAACAGGGTTAACACACATTTATAATGTGTGTGAATGTAACCACTGGTTTGTTGAAGATCTGATGGTTGTAAGTGTGCAGTCTTGTTTATGGGTTCTCTATTCTGTTCCGTTGGTCTATGTGTCTGTTCTTGTACCAGTGCCATGTTGTTTTGGTTACTGTAGCCTTGTAGTATAGTCTGAAGTTGGGCAGTGTGATGCCTCCAGCTTTGTTCTTTTTGCTTAGAATTATCTTGGCTATTTAAGCTCTTTTTTGGTTCCATATGAATTTTAAAATAGTTCTTTCTAATTCTGTGAAGAATGACAATTGTAGTTTAATGGGAATAGCATTGAATCTATAAATTGCTTTGAGCAGTATGGCCATTTTCACAATATAGATTCTTCTTATCCATGAGCATGGAAAGTTTTTCCCATTTGTTTGTGCCATCTCTGATTTCTTTGAGCAGTGGTTTGTAATTCCTTTTGAAGAGATCCTTTACTTTCCTTGTGAGCTGTATTCCTAGGCGTTTTACTCTGTTTGTGGTAATTGTAATGGAAATTCATTCATGATTTGGCTCTCGGCTTGCCTGTTGTTGGTATATTGGAATGCTAGCAAACCCAGCAATCTCATTACTCAGGATATGTCCAAAGGAAGATAAATCATTCTATTATAAAGATGTATGCATGTGTATGTTCATTGCAGCACTATTCACAATAGCAAAGGCATGGAACCAACCTGAATGCCCTTCAGTGATAGACTGGATAAAGAAAATGTGGTACATATACACCATGAAGCATTATGCAGCCATAAAAAGGAATGAGATAATGTCCTTTGCAGGGACATGATGGAGCTGGGAGCCATTATCTTGAGCAAACTAACACAGGAACAGAAAACCAAATATCACATGTTCTCACTTATAAGTGGGAGCTGAACGATGAGAACACACGGACACAGGGAGGGGGAATAACACACACTGGGCCTGTCGGAGGGTGGGGGCTGAGAGGAGGAAGAGCGTCGAGAAGGATCGCTAATGCATGTTGGGCTTAATACCTAGGTGACAGGATGATCTGTGCAGCAAACTACCACGGCACACATTTACCTGTGGAACAAACCTGCGCATCCTATACGTGTATCCCTGAACTTAAAATAAAAGTTGGAAAAATAAATAAAAGAAAGAAAATTTTTTTTCAAAAAGTAACCACTGGAAGGACAGAAACAAAAGTTGTTAAAATGGGCTGACTCTGAGAGAGGGAGACTATCAGTGCATTATAGGGAGAAAGTGTTTGACTTTTCATGTTATCCTTTATGCACAGCCAAAACTTTGATCACATGCACACAATTACTTGTATAAAATACATTGAGACTGCATAAATGTTCAGTAATAAACACAGTGATACCTGGAGTTTCTGGTTGAGCACTTTTCCAGGAGCAGATACTTATGAGTCCTTGTAGATCTGTGAGCGTCTTTCGGCTGCACTTGCAGCTGAGTAACTTGGCTGGACGAAGACTGGAAATCACGATCTGTTGACCCAAAATTCTGTAGCTATTGCTCCACTTGGCGTTTCATATTGTAGAAAAGTCTAATGCATACCTATTTTTTCCCTTTGAAGACAAATTTTTTTTCATTAATACATGTAGTTTTTTTCCCCCATTATCATTAACATTAAAACTTTCACCAGGACAAGTCCAGATGGGATTTCCTTTATTATTGTTTTTTTAAATCAGCACTCAGTGGTTCCTTTCTATTTTAAGATAAAGTCTTCCCCTCAGTTTAGGAAATATTACTTCTATTTCTTTCTTTCATCTGGTTTCTCTTCCTTCTCTTCTGTTGCTTTTTTTTTTTTGAGACAGAGTCTGGCTCTGTCACCCAGGCTGGTATGCAGTGATGCAATCTTGGCTCACTGCAACCTCCGCCTCCCAGGTTCAAGCAACTCTCTTGCCTCAGCTGCCCAATTAGCTGGTACTACAGGTGCCCACCACCATGCCCAGCTGATTTTTGTATCTTTAGTAGAGATGGGGTTTCACCATGTTGGCCAGGCTGATCCACCTGCCTCAGTCACCCAAAGTGCTGAGATTACAGGCATGAGCCACTATACCCAGGCTTCTTTTTTTTCCCCCCACTAGAATTCCTATTTGTGTAGCTGTCTATTAACTTCTCCTTTGAGGCTCTACCCGCCTGGTTTCTCCAACTGCAGTCTCAGGCTGCAGTCCCCCTCATGCATGGATATCAACTTTGTCTCCCTGATCACACAGCATTCCATGTTCTGCATGCTTGGTGGAACCTGGCTATGTACAGAGCCCTCATTTGAACCAACCCAGCATTCTTCCCTGAATTAAATCCATGGTAAAACAGTAATCAAATGCTATTTCCATAATGTAATAAAAAAAAAATACCCAACAGAGTTATTGAAGCAAGAGAGGTGTTCTCATTAAATTCTGGATAGACCAAGAATCACAAGTATTAAAAAAGGACTCAAGATTTTCTATTTGATAATATAAATAGAAAGTAAACAAATTAAAATCGACTGAAAAACTCTTAAAACTAGTAAGGCAATTCTATAAAGTGACTGGCTAGAAAATAAATACATGAAGCTTTTGCTTTTTAAAACTGTTATAACAATAACCAGCTAGAAAGTTAAAGGGACGAAATATGTGATTCATGAAATCAAGGCGTAGGTGAGCAACGTGCAGCTCCTAGATGAAGAAAATAACAAGCACTTCAGCATGGGACTTGAAGGAAGCTGGAATCCGTGGAGAAGCAGTCACATTCTCAGGTGAGGAGACTTAGGGCTGTAAAATCTTCATTCTTCCCGCAGCACTATCTAAAGTGACCAGAAGCAAACTATTATCACCCCTGCAGATCTTTTAAGGTTTTGAATGTGTGCCTTTAAAGTTCCTCCAGAAAGCATTAATGGCTTGGAGGAAAAGTGTGTAAGGAGAGGAGACTTTCTCTAGCAGGGCAACCACGTTACAAAGTGTGGCCCTGAAAACATACAATTATTTAATAGTGTTCTTACAATTAGAAATTACATGTATAATTTAGGCCGGGTGCAGTGGCTCACGCCTGTAATCCCAGTACTTTGGGAGGCCGAGGCGGGCAAGTCACTTGAGGTCAGGAGTTTGAGACCAGCCTGGCCACCATGGGGAAACCCTATCTCTACTAAAAATACAAAAATTAGCCAGGCATGGTGGCGCATGTCTGTAATCCCAACTATTTGGGAGGCTGAGGCAAGAGAATTGCTTGAACCCAGGAGACAGAGGCTGCAGTGAGCTCAGATCGTGCCACTGCACTCCAGCCCGGGTTTCAGAGTGAGACCCTGCCTCAAAATAAATAAATAATAAAATTGTATGTATAATTTATATATATGTTATACTGTGGTTGAGAAGGTAACACTGGCTGCTGTCATCAAACAGCTTCCATAGGCTAACACCATGTCCCCAACCCCTTCCAATGCGGGACTGGAAGGAGAGACTATGAAATCTTGGGGCCCAGGGAGATGAAATAGACTTCCTGGCAGGAATTCAGGCTCTTCTTTTCCATTAAAATGGATCTGGAGGAAGGATCCTGGCAGGTCATGATCAGCTCTGCAGGCACCACCTTACACCCTCCCTAGAAGGGTTTGAGTTTTCGTAAGTCTTAACCTTCAAGGTGAAGAATCGGTATCAAAGGAATTGAAGACACCTTTGGGTTGGGCCCTTTCCCCTGAGCTCCATGCCAGCCTTTTCGCTCAGCAGTTGTAGTTCAAAGACTGTCTTACAGGGGTATCTCGTGCCAACCACCACAAATGCTACAACAGGGAGTATTTTAAGTCTGCCAAAGGCAACATTTTAAGAAAGAATTTAAAATACACTTTTCTGGCCAGGCGCAGTGGCTCAGGCCTGAAATCCTAGCACTTGAGAGGCTGAGGTAGACAGATCACCTGAGGTCGGGAGTTTGAGACCAGCCTGGCCAACATGGTGAAACCCTTTCTCTACCAAAAATACAAAAAATTTAGCCAGGTGTGGTGGCACACACCTGTAATCTCAGCTGCTCAGGAGGCTGAGGCATGAGATCACTTGAACTTGGGAGACGGAGGTTGCAGTGAGCAGAGATTACCCATGGCACTCCAGCCTGGGTGACAGAGTAAGACTGTCAAAAACAATAAAATAATAAAATAAAATACACATTTCCTGGACATTGACTCTGGTATTTCAGCTCTGCCCTTCAAACTTGCTGCCGTGGTTTGTGCCTTTCTAAAACTCATCTAGCTGCCAGTGTGGAGAGCTGGTGGGACCTTTAAGAGGTCTTTAGGTCATGAGCACAGATCCCTCATGAATAGATTAATGCCATGTCTGCGTCTTTGCTGAGTGAATCCTCACTCCCGCAGGACTGGATGAGTCACCCTGAGCGTGGGATTGTTATAAAGTGAGGCTTGTCCTCATGCTTGGTTCCTGTTGCACACATCCATTTGCCTTTCTGCTTCTCTGCCATGAGGTGAAGCAGCACCAGAAGCTGAGCAGATGCCAGCAGCATGCATCTTGGACTTCCCAGCCTCCAGGATCATGAGGCAAATAAATCTCTTTTTAAAAATACATTACCTAGCTTCAGCTATTCTGTTATAGCAACAGAAAATGAACAAATACACCTGCCATGAAAACTCTGAGTAATGAACTGCCATCATCTGGATATTTGCTCAGTACCTTGCTAATAGGAGATTTCATGGCTCAATATTTAGAGTTTTCAAATCTATGGCACTGGGTTCTTCTCTCTTTCAAAAATCGTTGCATATCAAGCATTGGAATTTGGATCAGTTCTAAAATGTAGAGCCTCTTAACCTTGAAAGGCCCATAGAGCTATGTGATATGGAGGTACATATCTAAGGAGCCCACTTGAAAAATGTTTTTAAAGTAATCCCTCTTACAGGGAGTTAAGAGCAAACAGTTTTTTGTTTATTTTTCTTAAGAAGTCTTTGTCCAATGTCTATCTCTTTAATTTGACTTTTTAACCAACTTGACTATATTTGCGTAATTACGATAAAAAAAATAAAAACTAGATCCAGTTGCAGTGGCTCACGCCAGTAATCTCAACACTTTGGAAGGCTGAGGTGGGTGGATCATTTGGGGTCAGGAGTTCAAGACCAGCCTGGCCAACATGGTGAAACCCCCCCTCTACTAAAAACACAAAAATTAGCTGGAATGTAGTGGGGCACACCTGTGATCCCAGCTACTTGGGATGCTAAGGCAGGAGAATCACTTGAGCCTTATAGGCAAAGGTTGCAGTGAGCCAAGATTGCACCACTGCACTCTAGTCTGGGCAACAGAGTGAGACCCTGTCTCAAAATTAATGAATTAATTAGCTAATTAAAATAAAAATTAAAATCCCACAGTGCCTCATTTTCCCACTTCCGGCCTCCTGCCTCCCGGTTTTCAGTTACCTTGTGGTCTCACTCACCAACAGACAGCAGTTCCCAGCCCTTGGCTCTGCTGTCCTGGGTTGCTTCTGACCAGTGTTGTAGGGACTGCAAGTTGAAGGAAGAGCACCAGGCTGTTTATCCCAGGATGGGAAATTGTCTGTTGGCTATGCTGCGGTCAGTAAGGAAACTATATTTCATCACTAAAATGATAAGTAAAACTGTTAACAAAAATCAAACCTTTGAAGAATTCTAAGCTGGAGTTAGGCATTAGCCACATGAGGAGGTGAAGATGTTGTTCTTTTTAAAGCCAAGTATTCTCCAAGTTCTTAAAAATTAATCATATAGGCAGTTACGGCCCTATCCCTCAACCTAGAGACTGCATGCAGGAGTGGGCGACTGGCAGCCTCCACTATATTGTCTTGTCTCCAATTCAGCCGGTAAGAGTCACATGGGCATGAAGACTGACATTAGCAAATCTGTGTCAAAACCTAAACTCTGATGCGGAAAAATTCAAGTTTAACTTTATACCGGGCCAACTTATCCCATAATGTTTGGAAAGTCATCCCAAGACGGGGTGAAGCCCAGCACCAATCGTGCCTTATAGATGTCTTTACACACTCCTCTAAATTAATAGAATGAAGTGGAATTGATTAGGTTAATAAAAATCAGCATGCCTGTATCCATCAGGGTTCTCTTGAGAGATAGACCTAATAGGATAGAGAAAGAGAGAGAGGGGCAGGTAGAAGATAGATAGATAGATCAAGAAGTGTGATATCTATCTACTCAACCTGTATGTCTTGAGTTAATAGAAGATTTTAAAATTCAGATTGAGAAAAAACAAGGTTGTTACTTAACATTCCACCTACATTCCACCTATATTTCTTTCTCCCACACTGAGAATACTTCTTCTCAAAGATATGTGGGATAATAGAGTTAAAATATCCCATAATTATACATTTGCTTTACCCCACCTGCTATATTCTCAGAACAATACTAATACTACCACATTATGATTATTAAAACACTTAAAATTCTGTATATATGTTATTTCCACTCTCTATTTGTTATAATCATCAGATTATATAGGTATCACGTTTTACAATCTCTTCTTTTAAATCCTCACTCACCTTAGTTTTACAAGTAACTACATACCTCTCACCACCAGTCCTTCTGCTGATATTTGCTAAACTTTAGTTGCCTGAAACTTATTCTCTAGTAGATTCCTTCAAAAGAGATCAAAGGAACAATATTTTCTGAGTTCTTTCATGCTGATAAACATGTGTGTTCTTTATACTGAAAAAGGTTTTTGCTTGATATAAAATCTTAGGGTCCGTATTAGTCCATTTACCCAGTCTCAGGTGTGTCTTTACTGCAGTGTGAAAACACCTATAAATTAAGAAAGAAAAGAGGTTTAGTTAAGTCACAGTTCTACACAACTGAGAGGCCTTAGGAAACTTACAATCATGGTGGAAGGGGAAGAAGCACATCTTACGTGGTGGCAGGTGAGGGAGAGTAAGCAATAGGAGGGAAAACTGCCTTATAAAACCCTCAAATCTCGTGAGAACTCACTCACTATCATAACAGCATGGGGGAAACTGCCTTCATGATCCAATCACCTCCCACCTGGTTCCTCTCTCGATGCATGAGGATTATGGGGATTACAATTCGAGATGAGATTTGGGGAGAGGACACAGAGCCAAACCATATCAGGTTCCCATCTTCTTTCTTTGAATAACTCAAATTTGTTACTCTTGCAGCATGAAGTATTACTGTTGAAAAGTCTTATGATAACCTAGTATTCTTTGGAAGTCAGTTTCTCACTTTTATCTAGCTACTCAAAGTTTACCCTTTTCTTTAAGGTCCTGTAATTTTACTAGAATATGTTTTGGTGTTAATTTGTATGGGTCAGTAGTTTCAGGTGTTCTCTTTCAATATAGACTTTTATATCTTTGTTATTTCAGAAGTGCTTTGTTGAGTTATAGTTTTTAGTATTTGTTCTGACCTCTTGCTTTGGCCTTCTTCTTCAGGGACTCCTGTTATTCACGTGTCGGGTCTTCCTCGTCTGTCCTCACCGTTTGTCACACTCTTGAATCTTCTTACTGTTTTATTTGCCCTTTTTGGATTTTTAAATTTCCCTTCTATTTTCCTTCTCGTTCTTGGTGTCATTTTTTGTTCTTGTAGTTTAATTTCTTCTAGTTTAATCTTCATTTCTAAGATGGGTCTTTCTAGTTCTTTTTTATATCTGTCAACTCATTTTCTAATTTTGACGTATGTTGTTCTTTTGCATCTATGTCATTTTCTTAAAGCTTTTAGCTTTTTTTCAATACATTCTAATATAACCCCTACCTGTATATATGCCATGCATAATTTCTTTTCCTTGAGCATGGGCCTTGAGCAGGATCTATTGAATATGAAGGGGTATTATTGTTAGAATTAGGTTACATTATATGGCAAAAGTGAGGGGACTTTCGCGTGTAAGATTAAAACCTTAATCAGCTGGCTTTAAGTTAATCAAGAGGGTCGGATTAGGCCTGACCTAGTCATGTGACTCCTTCTGATGAGAGCCTAGAGGACAGAGGCAGAGAAGTCAGAGATTCAAAGCAACAGAGACACTCTCCTTTTGGCCTTGAAGAAGTAAACTGCCAGGTCATGAAGGGGTAATGTGGCAGGGACTAGTGGGCAGCCTCTAAAAGCTAACAGTCTTAGTTCTATAATGAAAACAGACTGAATCCTTCTAACAACCAGTGAGCTTGGAAAAGGCCCCTGAGCCCCAGTGAAATTGCAGCCTCAGCCTTGTGAGACCCTGAGCAGAGGACCCAACTAAAGTGTGCCTGGGCTCCTGACCCACAGAAACGACACAATAATAAACGTATGTTTTAAGTTGGTGGCAATGCGTTATGCAGCAATGGAGATGCAAGGGACAGCTTTGATCTGTCCGGGGAGCATGTCACTCTGGTGCACTATCGTGGCTTGTAAGGATGTCATTCGACTCTTGTTCTTTTTCTAAATAGTGCCTTTATATGAGATTCGATCTTGATATTTTTCTGCTACTTTTTATATGAAGTTGGTTTTCCTGATTTTCATAAGAAGACTTGGTTCGAATAGCTTCTTCTTTCTTTTTAACTTAACAGAGACCCTTCTGTGGTTTTTGTGTAGCTGCTTGCTTGCCAGGGTTTACTGGTGTGGTTTCCCTGCTTTTATCTGGACGTTCTCTTTTCTTCACTTCTCTTCTCCCTCTTCCGCTCAATCTTGGTTTTACTCCAATACATTTCTCCTTAGCATGGGGCCCTATCCAGGCAGGGGCCCTCGTGGGCTAGTTTCAAGAGTTCAGAAGGTTGGACTGATCCAGTCCTTGATGGTTTTGCAGCAGAACGCTCATATTCTCTATTGGAATAGACAAAGCCCCTCCCAGTTTCAGTCACCGTCCTAAGTCCTCCAACCAAACAGCCCAGCCAGGTTCTTCCTATTGTTCTATTAGATGCCCGTGACTCCCCTGCATTCTCCCACACAGGTGCTAACACTGTGCAGGTGTTATGGCTTTAGTGACTTGTTCCACCTGCTTGTATTTGGGGGCTGATGGGGACAGTCAACTCCTAATTATTTTGTGAATGCTGTGCATGGGTTTTTGTTTTCCCTATTTAGTTCCTCTGCATGTTTTTACTTGAGGATTTGAGAAAATCCAAAGACTCTGCTGCTACCACCTCTATGCATCTCCCTAGAATTCCCCCGGTGTCTCTTTATGGCTTGAGAAAGCTTAATTCCCAAAGATGTGAACTAATTTACGTCACACAGCTAGTGAACGGGGAAATCAGCATTTGGAGACCCGGTTCTAATTTCAGAGCCCTTACTTTTTCTACTACATGTTGTTAAAGAACTGCATTTGCTATAGCAATTCCCAGCTTTAACACTTAAACTGGTTTCCCATGAACAAAACCAATCAATCATTTTAAAGACCTTCAGCACTCGGCCAGGCG
>NW_016107335.1:7083739-7085526 GCF_001604975.1 Cebus imitator | reverse complement strand
CAAAAAAAAAAAAAAAAAAAAAAACAAAGTCCAAATCTAGTGTCCCTCTGCTAACCAACTAACTAGTTACTTCAGTCATTTTTGTTTTTTTATTTGGGATTTGTGGAGGTGAGGGGAAATAGTTTGAGGCATAATCTGTGCTTTTCAACACCTGTCTACATTAGTTTCCCTGCAGAGCAGTGCTCCCCCTGAAGCCTGAGGGAGATTTTTCCTGGCTCCTGGTGGTTGCTGCAACCCCTGGTGTTCCTTGGCTTTAGATGCATTGCTCCAGTCCTCCATCTTCACATGCAGCTCCTGTGGGTCTGATCACGGCTCACTGCAGCCTCGACCTCCTAGGCTCAAGGGATCCTCCTGCCTCAGCCTCCGCAGTAGCTGGAACTACAGATGTGCCCCACCATGCCCATCCAGTTTTTTGTTTTCAGTAGAGATCAGTCTGATGATGTTGCCCAGGCTGGTCTCAAACTCCTGGAAGCAAGTGATCGTCCTCCCTTGGTGTCTCAAAATGCTGTGATTGCAGGTGTGAGCCACTGTGCCCAGCCAGGACATCTCCTTATAAGGATACTGGCCCTAATGCATCAGGGGCTCCCCTTCTCCAGGATGACCTCATCTGAACTAATTATACCTGCAATGACCCTGCTTCCAAATAAGGTCAAATTCTGAGATCCTGGGGATTCAGACTGCCATATATTAGTATCTTTTTGGGAGGACACAAGTCAGCCCACAGCCCTCATTCCCACTTTCCTGTCTCCCACTTAAGCAGGCAATCTCTCTTTTTACTTTTTGCTTCAAAGGAGTGATGGGAGAGCCAGCAAGCCCCTGCGGCTTTTGTGTTTTCTAGAAACCTAAGGACAATTGGGATGGGGACATTATGCCTTGGCCAGAAGCAGGAAACACATAGAGGCTTCCCTCCAGACTCGAAAAATATATTTCCCCAAGAGCGCAGCTGGGGGCAGCAAGATCCTGACAGTCCTGAGGCCTGATTTCCCTGCCACAAGCCTTGACGAATACACAGGTAAGCCCTGGACTTCCAGGCCACCCCCAGGCTGAAGTCCCATTATGTTTGTCTTAGCTTCCTCTTCTCGCAGTGGATGTAGTGACACACACATCTCAGGTGACGATGCACTAGGGAATAAAGTCCCCCTATTATTCCAAGTTTCTGAGACATTTCACCAGCATCTCATTTGGTTTTGCATCTCTGTGTAGTAAAGCAAGGGCAAATTTCACTCTACAGGCATCAAGGAGTCAAATGACCTTTACAAAATCCCCTAAGTCAGCAGCAAACCTGGGAATACATCCAGGGTTTTCTGATTCAACTTTTGTATCTGCATGTGAATGTTTGCTCTAGACCTTGCTACCTTAGTAAAATAGAACAAAGTACTGTGTAAACAGCACCTTGTAAATTCTAGATAATGGCCCTGCTCAGCCCAGAAGAGACGGTCTGTTTACAAGGGAAGTGTTCTCCTTTTGGGATTCTACACCCATTCCCAATGCTGCTGGAGAAGGTGTGGCTGACTGCTCGGGCAGAGCTGGCCCCAGACCTGGTAGGAACGCCCTTGGCTGTGCACAACTGCTTGGGTTTTATTGCATTTGTTTGGGAGACTCTTAGACAAAGCACTACTTCTTGAAGTCGAGTTCCAGGGAAAGTGTAAGGAAATCATTTTTTCCTTTGCATTCCTCAGATGGAACTGCATATCCAAGGAGTAAGCCAGGTCCGCAGCATCTGCTCAGAACAGACTCAGGCTTGTTCACTGGTCAATCAATGAGTTATTGAGAATCTTCTTTCTGTT
>NW_016107335.1:7076191-7081634 GCF_001604975.1 Cebus imitator | reverse complement strand
AAGTGATCTGCCTGCCTCAGCCTCCCAAAGTGTTGGGATTATCCGTATGAGCCACCACACCTGGCCTGATAGCACATGTTTTATCTGTTGGCTTTGGTGAAGTCACCAACTGAGAGCTGGGAAGTGAGGCTGCGTCGGGTGTCCATTCGAAACTGATTTGGAGAAATGTATTTAACCCGGTTTCTCCAGCCGTGTCCATCAACTAAGGTAGCATGAGAAATGGCTGGGCTCCGTCGCCGTTGGGCTATATGTCAGAGGGGGAAATGAGCAAGGGAGGTTAGAGGGTTTGTGAAGCAGCGTCAGAGTGGAATTGGGGTTTGACCAGGCAGGAGGTGAGAGCCGGGAATGCTGGAGTGTGGAAAGGATGGGCTGCGAGGGGAGCCTCATCCGAGTGGGGGGGTTGTTGATATGTGGGTGCAGAGCGAGTGGGCAGGGGTGGGGGAACAAAAGGTGGCAGCGGCGGATGCTGGAAATTGAGGTTTCAGAGGCGGCACAGGGCTCGGTTGTAACAAAATCTAGCGTCAGCTGTGTGAACGCGTGGCTGAGGCTGGTGGAGCTGGAAAATAGGAATCGCAAGGCCGAGGCAGCACCCAGGACTCCAGTGGGAAACTGTACTCTGGCAAGAAGACATGTGGCTTGCTTGACTTACGCCCCCAACTCCAAATGGTAGGAAATAAAAGGCAAAGGAAAGAAAGGCAACTTTCAGTGCTAGGACTTGAAGGCCAAGATCCCTGAGGCACGGGAAGCCGGCCTGTTGTCGGGCCACCTGCCAGGCTCCCCGGCTTTGGCCAGGTCCTTCCTGCACACAGAGTGGCAGGCCAAGAAACCAAGAAGAGGGCAGTGGCAAAGAGGCCACAGAGAACTTCCGGCAGCCTCACAGAGCCGGGAGGACCAGAGCCTGGAATTCTGCACCTGCCTGGGAGGAGGGACCCAGGAAATGCCTAAACTTACTCCCAGGAAGGGCCAACCAGAAATAGGCCATCACCAGAGAGTTGAAATGTAACTTGAAATGGGAATGAAGGAGCCAGACACTAACAGAAAGAAAAGTGTAACAGAAACAGGTACTGAAGTGGGGGAATCGCCTGGGCCTGGGAGCTCGAGGTTGCAGCGAGTTGAGATTGCACCACCGCGCTCCAGCCTGGGCAACCGGAGTGGCACCCTGTCTCCAAAAAAAAGAAAGAAAAGAAAGAAAGAAACAGGGGTTCCACTAATTTACTAATTGTCGTCATAGAACCAGTGAAAAGGTACTCCCTGCTTAAGTTCCTGAGGCCCCGCCAACTCTTCTTCTTAAGCTGGAAGCCGTTTCACTTGCTTTATTATGATTATTCAGCTCGGAGTATAAAAACTTGTCACTGGATAAGATTTCCTCAGGTGCATCAAGACTTTTCCAAGAGGCAGAATTGTTAAATATCGAACAATGAAAAATCTGTAGGAATTCGGCAGGCACAGTGGCTCACGCCTGTAATCCCACACTTTGGGAGGCTGAGGCAGGCAGATTATAAGGTCAGGAGTTTGAGACCAGCCTGGCCAACATAGTGAAACCCCGTCTCTACTAAAATACAAAAATTAGCTGGGTGCGGTGGTGCACACGTGTAATACCAGTTACCTGGGAGGCTGAGGCAGGAGAGTTGCTGGAACCCTGAAGGCAGAGGCTGCAGTGACCAGAGATCATGCCACTCCAGCCTGGGGAATAGAGCAAGACTCTCTCGAAAAAAAAAATGTCTGCTGGAATTGGAGGTGAATCTGACGTGCGCATTTGTCTTGGTGGAGAATCCTCGGTCACAATTCCAGCTTCCTGTCTCCTGCTGGTGCCTCTGCGCGTTAGTTTCTCTCTATTGTAATCTTGGACTTTTTAAAATAGAGAACTTAGCTTGACCTTCTTTGCTGGCATTTTTCCCTTTTCTATCTCAACACAATTGCCTAACAAATTCTTGGGTAATAATGCTACTGAAAAAGGGAAGAGAACAATAGTGAAGAGCTGTGCGGATTAGAAACCCAGGGCTAAAGCTGTAAGAACCTGTGCCCCTGTTGCAAAGAGGAACTGAGAGGCAGAGATATTCAGGAACGTGCTCTTAAAACCTGAAAAGTGGCCAGGCACAGTGGCTCACACCTATAATCCCCAAACTTCGAAAGGCTGAGATGGGTGGATTACCTGAGGTCAGGAGTTCGAGACTAGCCTGGCCAACTTGGTGAAACCCTGTCTCTACTAACAATATGAAAACATTAGCTGGGCATGGTGGTCCATGCCTGTAATCTCAGCTACTCGGGAGGCTGAGGCAGGAGAATTGCTTGAACCCAAGAGGCAGAGGTTGCAGTGAGCCAAGATCATGCCACTGCACTCCAGCCTGGGCAACAAGAGCGAAACTCCATCTCAAAAAAAAAAAAAACCCTCAGAAATACATGAGCTAAGCCCGACCTCTTTCCCTTGCAGCCTGCTACCTCAATGCCAAGCTGGGGTGGCACATTCTGGCACTTTCATCGGCATCCTGGGGTGTGCATCAAAGATGAGAGAAATTCATGCCCCAGGCCAGTATCCAACCTTCACTGGCTGTCTTGTCATGTGTTCATTGTTTTATGTGCCGCAAATATTTATTGAGTGCCTATTCAGTGCCTGGCATTGTTAGAAGCTGGGCTACAGAGACAAAGGAACTCAAGGGCAAGACAGTCTAGGAGGGAGGCAGACAGACAGATAGCAGATGATTACAATGCCAAGTGTCAAATCTCTGGGGAAAGGGAGGACATGGTGTTCTACAGCAGACAGTTACCAAACCTAAAGACATCAGGGTGAAAACTGGAAATGACCCAGATGCTAAATAAGAGAACGACTCATTATCACGACCCTATAGAAGAATGTTAATCAGCCATTTCATTTCTGGAGACATGAAAAAGGTGTTTCTAATATGACACTCCGTGAAAACAGCCGGCTGTGAAACAGAATCTAAATCTGGGACCCCTTATGTTTTCCTGTAAACCAAAATTCCGCTGATGGTCGTTAGACGTGCTGAGTACCTTCTGTTTGCAGATTCATGAGCTGCACCAATGGGCATCTTGACCTCTGGCTTCTGGTTGGCTTGGACCAGTGGAAGATACCCCCAACCCTGCCCGGGCCACTGGGCTGAGGGAGGAGAGGGAACTTGGGAATATGTTCTCACCGTCCCCTCCCTGCAGTGGCCTCAGTGCTGCTGGGTCCCCTGGCCACTGCTGGCAGGTCCTATAGGCTCTGGGAACTGCTCCCTTCACCTCTTCAGGCCGAGAGAGCTGAGGTGCCTTGCTGTCACCAGCTCCAGGGCTGTGCACCATCCTCTGGGGCTCCCTAGACTTGTAAACAATCCCTTTATTAATCTCTCTTCAAATTACAAATTACATACATTGTGGGTGCCAACTATCTCCTCCTGGAGCCCTGGTGAATAGACAGCTGCTGTGTGCGACTGTGGGTCATCTTTGTTGTTCTCTTATGTGTGTTGCCAGCTATGCATAATAGTCATCCTTGGGGGGTTTGTGGCCAACTCATAACCCCTCATCCTCTCTGAGAACTGTCCCCCAAATCACAGGGATAGGCCTAGCACCCATGTTTGCACCAAATGCTGGTAACAGATTGGGCTGGAATGGAGATCAAAGCCCAACCAGGCCGGCCAGCTGCCCTCTCCCTGGTGCCCGGTCAAGACTGGAGAAAGCCCGGCCAGTCTTGGTGGACAGACGTCTTATGGACAAGGAAAGAGGAAAAGCCATCTGCAGAGGGATTAAAGGGACAGCCTTGGACCTTTGGACCCTTGTTTCGTGAGAGCGCATTCACAAGGTTTTTTTTTTATCCGAATTAAGATATAAGATAATAGCATGCATATTGTTCTGCCATCAGCTTTATAGCTCGCTGTAGTGAGAGCAGTCCTCCTTATCATGAAATGGGCTTTTACAACATGATTTGTAATGACTGCAAGTTTTCTGTTCCATGGATGTTATCATGATTTACATCTAGGACCTTGTCAGGGTTAAAATCAATGTATTGGGCTATATTTTGTTGAAACACCTGCCTCGTTTAGAATTCAGGACTACAGTTGCTTTAGTTTTTTTGCACTTTTGCTGTTTCCCAGCATTCTTTGTTTTATCTTATTATTATTGTTTTTTTGAGACGGATTCTCACCCTGTTGCCCAGGCTGGAAGAGCAGTGGCACAGTCTCGGCTCAACCTAACCTCTGCCTCCAGGGTTCAAGCAATTCTCATGCCTCAGACTCCCAAGTAGCTGGGACTACAGATGTGCGCCATACGCTCAGCTAATTTTTGTATTTTCAGTAGAGACAGGTTTCACCATATTGGCCAGGCTGGTCTCAAACTCCTGACTTCAAGTGATCCACCTGCCTGGGCCTCCCAAAGTGCTGGAATTACAGGTGTGAGCTGCCGCATGTGGCCTCCGGTGTTCTTTCAAGTGCATCATACATCTATCAATGTCTTCTGTATCTAGCACTTCCTTCACCCTTCGAAATCTAATTTGTTCAAATCAGATGGTCCCATGACCTCCTCAATGGAAATTAACCTTGGTTGAGCAAAGCTCTGTGCTAGGTCTGGGCTATCTCACTATTTATCACAGGTCTCGTTTAACCTTCAGATGGCCTGTGTGCTTGTTTTTATTCTCTCCTCTTAGAGCTGGATACCATCTTGGAGGACGAGCGTGGGTTTCTTGCATGAAAGCAGCTTGTGGAGCAGATCTGAGCAAACCCCAGGACTTCTGACTCAGAGTCTGTGCATAACACAGCCTCCCTCACACTGATGTTTGCTCTGCCCTTCATGGTTTGAAGATAATGATCCTTGATAGAATAGAAGCCAAATGAGAGTTCAGCAGCTCTGTTTTTTCATCTGTTAAATTTCACCATCTGTCCCAAGCAGGGAGCCTCTTCTTTCTTGTTCCTGTTTTTCTGGGCATAACTAAAATCTATTTTAAAAGCTGACTCAGCATAACTTGCAAGCCTTGGTACAGGATGGCTCTTAGCTTTTGTGACGCGTTTTAGCCTCTGCCCCTCTTTTCTATGTGTCCTGGGTGATGATCAGTTTAGCAGTGGTGGAGAATGTGGGTTTGAAGTCTGGCTGACCTGAATTTGAATCGTCAATCTTGGCAACAGACCAGTCAGCAGCTATGTGAACTCAAGTGACTCCATCTTGCTGAGCTTCTGCTGCCTTAAGTGACCCCTGTCGTTACCTGGGTGACCACCACCCCTGCCGTTCTCCAAGCCCCTGTGCAGTCCCTCCCACTCTGCAACTGGGCTGGCCCTGTGCCTCGCTTTGCCAACAGAAAGTGGCAGAATAGTGCTGTGTCACTCCTAGTCCAGGCCACAAGAAAACCTCGTGGCCTCTACTTTTGTGCTTTGAGGAGCTCTGCACCGTTGAGGAAGAAGTCTGTCTGCCCTGCTTCTCCATCTCCAGGTGAAAACGCTATATGGAAAAGTGTGTAGAA
>NW_016107335.1:7069784-7076166 GCF_001604975.1 Cebus imitator | reverse complement strand
AGGCCCAGCCCTCCGCGGATCCCAGCACAGCCTGGCCTTCCAGCTGTCCTTGCCAGGGCCCCAGACCCGAGTGAGCAGTGCAGGCCAGTCTCCAGGTGGCCGCAGCCTCAGTAGACACCATGTGGGGCAGAAAAACGTCCCACCGAATCTAGTCAACCCACAGAATCCTGGGGCAAACTGAATGGCTGTTTGCAGCCACTGCGATTTGGCATGGTTCGTACACAGCAATAGGTGCACAAACATTGTTAAATGGGAGGATGAACTAAGGCTTACGGTGCTTACGTGGTGCCCGGCACATGACAAGATGGAGCTGCTCTTACTTGACCTTGTCAAAATTGCATTGGGTTGAGTGCCCCTTTGAGACTAATTCCTTGAACATGTACTTTATACTTTGTTTTGGGGTATTTGTTTGTTTGTTTGTTTTTGTTTTTGTTTTGTTTTTTTGAGATGGAGGCTCGCTCTGTCACCCAGGCTGGAGTGCAGTGGTGTGATCTTGACTCACTGTAACCTCCGCCTCCCTGATTCAAGCAGTTCTCCTGCCTCAGCCTCCTGAGTAGCTGGGATTGCAGGTGCCTGCCACCACACCTGACTACTTTTCGTATTTTTAATAGAGATGGGGTTTCACCATGATGGCCAGGCTGGTCTTGAACTCTTTATCTCATGTGATCCACCTGCCTCAGCCTCCCAAAGTGCTGTGATTACAGGCATGAGCCACTGCCCTTGGCCCTTGAACACACACTTTGGACAAAAAAGCCTTGAGTAATCTCAGAATCATCACTCTGTCTCTCCTTAGTACCATGGCCAGAGGGAGGTACTCTCCATTCATTCTCCACTCTAAGATATGACGCCGGCAGCCAGGGAATGCAAGGTAGACCAGCGCTGAACCCGCAGCCCTCACAGTGCCCTTCTTTTAACATCTCTGTTGCCTCTACGAAATCAGTGCTGGGGTTTCCATGGCTCCATGCCCTGTAGCAGGAAGCATCTTGTCAGCTGCGAGCCTCTAGGAAGATGACCCTCTCTGGTGAGACTGGTTTCCTTCCCCACAGCTTGCCTTGCCCATGCAGAAGGAGCGAGGCAGAGGGTCTCTAAGTCTTCACCTGGCCCTTTGCTTCACATAGCATTTTCCTCCTGGATTACTGAAGTCAACTGCTCCACTGCCTGAGGTCTGTGTAAAGGAAAAGGCCAAGCTGGGACCCCAGCCTGGGTTGGCCAAGGCTCCTCCAGAAGTAGTGACAGACACAGAAGCACACCCAGGAAGTGCTGGGGCGCTGCTGTCCATCTGGATAACTGACACTGGATAAGATTTTATTCTGAGCCCGTGTCACCTCCCTGGAACGTGCAGGAGTCACGATAAACCATACTGTAGTCATGTTAAATTGTTTGATAATTATAAAGATAAAACTCTTCTTTTGCAGTCAGAGTTTGCCACTGACAGCCATTTTCACAGCTAAAACATCACTCTCTTAAATGAGTAACGCCATGCGCCGAGACGCGGATGCACCGTGTTGGAGTGATGGGCAATTCCACCTTTCCCGAGCTAATGAGAGAAGAGCACTCAGTGTAGCGTGTCCATGAAGTTTTGGAGCAAGGAAAGCCCAATGATATTAACATCACTGAGCAAACGCAGGTTTCTCAGAAGTGTGGATATTTTAATGTGAAGACGAAATGAAAACAATAGTAAGAAAGCCTAAGCTATGGTCAGACCGTGCTTGAAATTGCACAAATGCATCATTTCCAGCTTTCGTTGCTTCCTTCCACAGCCTATGCTGAACCAAGATATTTTTTTTCTTTCTGCAGGGATTAATAACCAATTTTAATTTCTATCCCTGAGCCTGGCGGTATTAAACTAGATATTTTTAAATGTAGGTAACAACATCACCCTATTGCTAACTTTATGTGAGATACGGTTTTACAGTTTGTAATACCATCTCACTTAAGTTGACATTTCAGATTGCTTGCTAGCAGAATTTCGTTAAATATGAGGTGTGATGAATGTAAACCAGCTAACAAAGCCCTTACGTTAATCATGACATTTTACACAATATACTGATATGAAAAGACATTCTCTATACATTATTATTAAAGCTAAAAATACTCAAGCAGATTAAACATTGAACGAGACAAAAGACTGCATTATTTTTCCCTATGAAAACACACTTCAGAGGTTGTGTTTCAACCAAAGAGCATCATCCGCCACATTCAATGATCATGCTCTACAGGGTTTTGAGGTTTTGTTTGTAAATATGTTTCCCTAGCTGGGTAGGTACAAGGAGTTCAACCTTTCACACGCTTAAAGTACTTTGCATTTGTGTATTTCAAGTGCTATTGCTATAAAAATAATTTAAATCTACAGCAGAGGTGCATTTCTGAGCTGGGGCAATGTGGTCATCCACAGGAGGGGTGGGGCATGGAGGGAAATGGCAAAGGAGAGGGCTGATATCACCACCTGCCACCCCACACCTCCTAGCAGCTCCCAGAAAGCTTTGAGAACTGCCAAGGAGAACGTTTGCGCCACCCTGGGGCCCTGTCAGGTGGTGGGAGGTGTTTAGACGCTGAGATCTCAGGGATCCTCTAGACAGGGACTAAAACACAAGAAAAATGTTTTGGCTTTTTATTTTCTTAGATGGAGTCTCCCTCTGTCACCCAGCTGGAGTGCAGTGGCACCTCGGCTCACTGCAACCACCGCCTCCTGGGTTCAAGCGATTCTCCTGCCTCAGCTCCTGCCTCAGCCTCCCAAGTAGCTGGGACTACAGGCGTGCACCACCACAACTGGCTAATTTTTGTATTTTTAGTAGAGACGGAGTTTCACTCTGTTGGCCAGGCTGGTCTTGAACTCCTGACCTCAAGTGATCTGCCTGCCTCAGCCTCCCAAAGTGCTGGGATTAGAGGCATGAGCCACCGCACCCAGGCAGGATCAGTGTTTTTGTCACTGTCATTGTCACCCCCACTTCCAAGAGTGTCCTTCCTCAGGCTGGCCCTGGAGTTTGGGGCGAGGGTGTTGGACAAGGGAATTCAAATAAGCAAATGCCACTGGGTCCTAGGGCCCAGAAGAGTTCTTCCTCCCAAGGGTCTAATATGGGACTAGACAATGGGAACTGTGTAATCCCTTCTGCTTCCAATCTTTCCTAACTACAAGAATATCTACACATGCAACACTCAAATACAAAGGCAATCTTTCCTTGGGCTCTGCTGAAAATATCTACCTCCTCTGTTCTCTCATTCATTCATTCAGCAGATTTTTTTTAGGAGCAGGCTGTCAGCGGGGCTCCTGAGGTGGTGGAGACATGGGTGCCTCCTGGAGGAGCCATGGTCCACTTGGGCACAGGCAGGGAACAGGGACTGCGGGGAACGCCCAGCAGGACACCCCACTGCAGATGCTGGGAGGTGTTTCCAAGAAGGGGCTTCTGAACTAAATCTGGGGTAGGAGGGCAAGAGGCCCTACAGACAGAAAGATGCCCAGCCAGGACGCAGGCCACCACAGTGCGGGACAGGAGGAGAAGGTGGAGCGGGGGGCACAGGCAAAGTGCAGTCAGTGACCCAGCAGTGGGCCGAGGGCGGTGACAGAGGCCTTCAGGCAAGCGAGTGAGTCTCTACTTTGATGACAAGACCATAACCCTGGCAACAAAGGGAGGAGGAAAGAAACAGGGAGAAGCCAGTGTGGCAGCTACTGGAATCGGCGGACGTGGAAGAGACGCAGGCCTGACCAGGGCGGCTCCATATGAGCCCATTTCTGAGGTCGCACCAAGGGCTCCATGACTCATTGGGTTGGGAGGAAAAGATGGAAAAAGGTGAGAATGATACAAAGTTTTTAACCAGGTAAGTGGGCCGGGCGTGCTGGCTAACGCCTGTAATCCCAGTACTTAGGGAGGCCAAGGCGGTGGATCACCTGAGGTCAGGAGTTTCAGACCAGCCTACCCAAACATGGCGAAAGCCCATCTCTACTAAAAATACAAAAAAGTACCTGCATGTGGTGGTGGGCGCCTGTAATCCCAGCTACTCGGGAGGCTGAGGCAGGAGACTTGCTTAAACCCAGGAGGCGGAGGTTGCAGTGAGCTGAGATCACACCACTGCAGTCCAGGCTGGGCAACAAGAGCAAAACTCCATCTCAAAACAAACAAACAAAGAAACAGATAAGTGCTGGCATAATGGGAGAACAGAGAAAAGTGGGGAGGTTCTGAGTAGGAAGGAAAAAGGAAGAAAGTTCAGTTCGTACCTGTGAAGTTCAAGATCCCTGATAGCAAGACTAGATGGAGTGGAATAGAGGGGCACGGAGGTGAGAGAGTGAAAGATGCGGGAACATAGGCTTGAATCGTTAGCAAGAACACGAGAGGATGCCATGGGAAGGAGGGTGATTGTCAAGGGAAAAGTCGAACAAAGGTGGCGGCTGTGTAGTGCACCTGACCCACTCCTCCCCTCCGTGCCCGTGGCAGGTGTCAATCAATCACAGCACTCTTCGCACAGTGAAGACATCACAGGAAAGGACTCCTGGAGGCTGGAAGGGTCCGCAGCGTCAGATGCTGCAGCTGGCTCAAACAGGATGAGGTCTGAAATAGGCTGGGGGGGGAGGGCAACATCTGGGAAGGCATTGATCTTTTCTTAGCGATCTCACAAACTATTTTTTGTTGTTGTTTTAATATTATGTTCATATTTTCTTTTATGAAAGAACCCTGGCAAAATTTGAAAATACCGAATCGCACAAAGAAATTAATTGCACCAAAAGATTACCAGCAATGGTGAAATTATAGGTGATTATTTCCAGTCTTTTTTGGGTGCGTCTCCACAGCCATGCATAGTTGCAGTCATACTATGTACACCATTTGTGATTTTTCACTTGATATTGTAGCATTTCTAATTATTTATTTACCTTTTCTCTTCACTGTTAAGCATGTGGCCAGTTTCCAAATTTTGTTGCCAAAATAAGGTTTGTAATAAACTCTTTTAAAACATAATCTACATTTGACTTTTAATATTTACTTAGAATAGATTTCTAGAAGTGGCCAAAATAAACATTGTAAGACCCCTGATATAACAAAATGCATTTCAGAAACGTTATGCTGATTGGCACATCCACCAGCAGAGAACAAAAGTATTTAAATGACTGCATGATTTTTCTTGTTGTCTTTTTCTTAAACTGATGCAAATCCTTTTTGTAAATCAGCTTATAGTATAACAAACATACACACACACCTAACATATATTTACATGTGTGTTATTTGTATATCTTTATGTCTGTATACACAACTACACATAGAAATGCCTTTCTCCAAATAATTTTAGTGATCGGGGCACCAATATGAAGGCAAAAGGCTTTACTCACCTCTTCTACATGACAGTGATCATGACATGAATTCCTTTCTCCCTTGTTTGGGGAAAGGAAAAAGAAACTAACATTTATGGAGCAAATTCTTGACCTTGTTAAGACCATCAGTTCCTAACAATGAATTGAGAAATGTACCACTCTGCTACAACTTATTTCACTCTTAGAGCAAGTTGCACATAAGTAATATTTTCCCAGTTTTACAAAGAAAGGAAATAGACTTATGAGGTTAATTCGCTTACCCAAATAGAAGATGGTGAAACCAGAATCACACTCACCCCTGTCTTAGTTGAAACTTGGTGCTTTATTTCCTGTGAGCTACATTGGAGAGAGCTCCATCCTTAAATGGCAAGATTGTCATGGTTCTTTCAAAGATGACATTAGAGCGGTGGTGCTGCTGTTTTCTAAGACTCACTTCTGGTTTCTGGTTGATTCGGTCTTTAGGAGAAGGCCCCCAGCCCTTACCAGGAAGTCCAGTCTCCAAAGGTGGCCAGAACACGGTCCCCTCTCTTTGGGCATTAGCCTGGATAAAAGCCAGCACTGAGGTCATATTTATTAAATGATTGTGTAATAAAAACTCTTTACTGGTGAATTGGCCACTGGCAGTCTTTTTCTGAGAATTCTAGTGGACCAAATGTACAGAATAACGAGAAAAACAGCGCCTTAGGAAGCTTTCCAAAGGAACGGAAGGAGCACCCGCCATGGGTGCTAGGGACACCCATGGGTCACGCCTGTTTGCCTGCACTCTCAATTCCCTTCCTCTAGCTGCTGGGTGTTACTTACTCTGTCAACAATTGGTTACACTGTGTGTTTTAAAACACTGTTCGGATTGTCACTGGGCCCTGTGATATGTCCTCTTTGCTGTAAGGAGTTGTTCCGTAGATTTGGGAACATGGGATAGGGGTGTCTCTTCTCATGCCAGAGGGCGTAAGAGTGTCTGATGACACCTAGTTTCCAGACCACTCCAGCCTAGCCCAGGAGGCTGTTCTCTTGTTAAACTTACTTGTTCTAGCTCTCCCTCTTGTGGGCCATCTATGAAATAAAATACACCAATCTTTTTTTTTT
>NW_016107335.1:7047090-7069539 GCF_001604975.1 Cebus imitator | reverse complement strand
TCCTGACCTCAGGTGATGCACCTGCCTCGGCCTCCCAAAATGCTGAGATTACAGGCATGAACCACAGCACCCCACCAACACCAATCATTTTTTAATAGATATGATGAAGAATATTATAGGTTATAAGGAAATAATTTCTGTGAGTACTATAAGTTTCAACATATAAGACCTTTTTTTGTTTTTATTATGAATATTACAGACTTTTTAAATGTGTGTAGACAATAATATAAAAATACCCATGCACCCACAAACCAGCTTTATCAGATCTTAACATTTTGCCCCACATTTACTTCAGATCCTTTAAAAAACTAAAATAGATGCAGTTGAGGGTCCCTAAATGTACCCTCTCCCTAGTCATCATGGTTCTGAATTTGTCTGTATTCTCTCATACATGTGTTTATACTTCTCTACACGTATGTGTGCAGATACAATCCACACGACTGCTTTATATGTTTGACACTTTACAAGAGGTTATTGTCACACTGCATGTATTCTTTTGCAATCTGCTTTTCTCCTCAATATTATACTTTTGAAGTTTTTCCTTGTGTTTTTGTTTCATTCATTTTCCTCTTCTGTATGCCATTGATTGTGTAAAAATCACAATATATTTACCAGTTCTCTTATTCCAGGATATTCGGGTTGTTTCCATGTGTCCTTATCACAAACAAGCTGTAATGAACACTCTTGGTCTTGCCTCCTTGCCTGTATGTGGGAACGTTTCTAGGATATCATGAAAGTGGAGGGTTGGCTCATTACGCTTGGCATCTTGAGATTTACTGCTCGCAGAGGGCAGTATGACTTTACCTTCCCACCATCAGCAGAGCTCTTTCCTTTCCTGTCACCTGTCCTCCTTGTGGGCAGCCAGGTGGAAGGCTGCCCCCATGAATCAAGCCTTCACCACATGCCAAGCACCAGGTTGCGTGAACTGCGTGCATTTTCTTGCTTAAAAATGACAACAGTCTTTTGGGGGCAGCATTAGCAAGCCCAGCTTACAGGAAACCAGAGAGGTCCAGGGCTCTGTCCATGGCCTCGTGGATAATGAACTGCAGAGCAGAGGTGAAACTGATGCAGCCTCACCTGTCTGACCACAGAACTGCTATTTAACCACTGGGCCATAAAGATGTTTTAAAGACTCACCCGTAGAATGCGGAGATGAAGGAGGACACATCTTCCTAGCGCAGCCTCCAAGCCAGGTTGCTGAGAGCTGAGCTTCTAACAAAAATTAGAAGAAAGAGGCTGGGTGCAGTGGCTCACCACTGTAATCCCAGCATTTTGGGAGGCCGAGGCAGGCAGATGGCAGATCACCTGAGGTTAGGAGTTCGAGACAAACCTGACCAACATGGCAAAACCCTGTCTCTACTAAAAATACAAAAAATTAGCTGAGTGTGGTGGCGCATGCCTGTAATCCAGTTACTTGGGAGGCTGAGGCAGGAGAATCGCTTGAACCCAGGAGGGCAGAGGTTGCAGTGAGCCAAGATCGCACCACTGCACTGCAGCCTGGGCAACAGAGCAAGACTCCATCTCAAAATAAATAAATAAATAAATAAATAAATAGAAGAAAGAAGGAATAAGCCCTTTAAATTTTTTAATTTTGAAAGTCATTATTATACATTCAAAGGGGCATATTTAATGTTAATGTATAAATAAGGAAAAATAATAAAATGAACAGATGGTAAGAAGGGAGCCAGGGAAATGGAAATTAAATGTATCTAGATACCTAAGGAAAATAGACTTCAGTGTGGGAAAATAGCAGTGGAGGTTTTGACAGTATGCATTCGTTTTCCTTTCAATTACTCAGGCTCAGCGAGTGTTGTTCCACCGTGCAGGCGTCTAAAGCTGCTTTGCCATGTGCTCAGAGCAGCTGACCTAAATCTGGTAGGACAGAGGAGTGGTGACCATCACATCAACAACAATAGATGGAGTATGCGCCTGCCTGGAAACAAAGCAGAAATGGAAATAAGACAACAAGAGGGAAAAGGAAGTGGATTTGCCAGCTGGTCTCTCTGCTCAGACCCAAAGGAGCAGGGGATTCCTCCTGAGCGCCCTGCGGAGCTGTCTGTTTCACACTGGTTTGACCAGAGTCTGACTTGACCTGGGCACTTGGCTTTTATTTCTCCCTGTTGTTTTCGTTTGTTTGTTTTTGAGAGGGAGTCTCGCTCTGCTGCCCACACTGGAGTTCAGTGGCACAATCTCAGCTCACCGCAACTTCTGCTTCCTGAGTTCAAGTGATTCTCATGTCTCAGCCTCCCAAGTAGCTGGATTACAGGCATGTGCCACCATGCCCAGCCAATTTTTGTATTTGTTGTAGAGACGTGGTTTTGGCATGTTGGCCAGGCTGGTCTTGAACTCCTCGCCTCTGATGATCCATCCACCTTGGCCTCCCAAAGTGCTGGAATTATAAGTGTGAGCTATTGCGCCCGGACTCTATCCTTTTATTCTTAAGAGGAATTAACGCAAAAATCAACAGAGCTTAGTATGTCATCTAGTAGTGAACATTTGAATTAAAGAAGAAAAGTGCTAGGTGTTTGTTTCGTTTTGACTAAGACACAGAGGTATAAGTTGTATATTAGAGTTGTTCACGTTTACTTTATTTGAAAAGGAAATGACTTCCAAATTAGAGGAGTCAAAGCAAACCAGAAGTGAAAGTTAGCAAGTATTACAGGAAGTTGAGAGGAAGGAAATGTGTTGCTATGGAAGTGAAACTGCTTTTTAAATAGCACATCAAGAGCAGACTAGGTAAAGCAGGTAGTTTTCTTGGCATGAGTAAAAGATGTAGGTTGTCTTATGTGCTTTTATGCAATAAAAGTATAACTGATACCTTGATCTTAACTTTGTTAAACTGTGAAAAGAGAAATAACTTGGTGATGTTAAGATACCTTGATACCTTTAGCTTCATCAAAAATGGGTCACATGCCTTGACCATGACTTATTCATTTTTCCCACCTTCACGCCTATCATTTCCCCGCCTACAATGCCTTTATGCTACTCAACATTTCCCATCAGAATTTCAACTACCCTATTAAGGACTTTGAAATCTTGACTTTTTTTTTTTTTCGGGACAGGATCTCACACTGTCACCCAGGCTGAAGGGCAGTGGTGTGATCTCGGCTCACTGCAACCTCTGCCTCCCAGGTTCAAGCGATTCTTGTGCCCCACCCTACCAAGTAACTGGGACTACAGATGTGTGCCACCACTCTTGGCTTATTTTTGTATTTTTAGTAGAGACAGGGTTTTGCCATGTTGCCAGACTGGTCTTAAACTTCTGACCTCAAGTGATCCTCCCCCTTCGGCCTCCCAAAGTGCTGGGATTATAGGCATGAGCCATTGTGACTGGCCCTAACTTAAATTTTTTATGGAAGGACAAAAGTCCATGGAATGCTAAGCCAAGCTTGCCCAACTAGGAGTTAAGATACGGTACAAAACCAAGGACAGGCACACAGACCAGGGGGACAGGAGAGCGACCCCTGAGGGAGACTATTCTACATGGGAATCATTACACAATAAAGACAGCCCAGAAATTGTGGGGAAAGGATGCGTTACTTGTGGATATTTAGAAGTCATTTCAGTGTCTGCAGGGGAGAAAACCAACATCACCTGCATAGAACTACTCAGAATGAAATTAATACTGAATATGATCAGTAAAATGATACTAACAATATGATGAAGGCACATTTCCTTGTGATCCAAGGGTGGGGAAGGACCTCTTAAAATTTCAAAGCACAAGCTGTAGGAAAAAAAAAAAAAAAGAATTATGATGATTTTTAATACAACAGAATGAAATTTTTCTGGTCAAGAAGTTGACCAGTTCTGGCGCACTTGGATTTATTGCACATCACAGATGTATTATTTCTCATAAACGGAAGTTTTGTGGCAACCCTGTGTTGAGCAAGCCTATCAGTGCCATTTTTCAACAGCATGTGCTCAGTGTATGTCACTGTGTCACATTTTGGTAATTCCTGCAGTATTTAAAACTTTTTCGGGGAGATGATCCAAGATGGCCGAATAGGAACAGCTCTGGGGCGCAGTTCCCAGCGAGAACGCAGAGGGTGAGTGATCACTGCATTTCCCAAACGAGTTATTACTGCCCACAGACCAGGTGATTCCTGGGCGAAAAAGCACCATGAGTTTCCAGCATAGCTGTTTCAGCCGGTGCAGCGGGTCTCCACACAAAAACTCAAATCTGGGCACCGTTTCAACTGGTGCCTGGAACGCATGGGAGACAGAGTCGTCCATTCAACTGAAAAAAAGGGGTCTGAAACAGGGTGCCAGGTGATCTGGCTCGGCGGGTCCCCCGCCCCACAAAGACCAGCAATCTGAAACGCCCTGGATTGAGAGCTTCACAGCAAACACAGCTGGACCCCTGGTCAGTCTAGATCTGGAGAATTGCTTGAACTTGGGAGGCAGAGTTTGCAGTAAGCCAAGGTCATTCCACTGCACTCCAGCCTGGGTGACAGAGCCAGATTGTTATTTAAAAAAAAAAAAAAAAAGAAGAAGAATAGCACATTAACTCAACATTTTGGAGCCATTCTCAGATTTGGAGTTAGCCAAATGATAAAATAAGGTCAGTCTTGTGCCCACATCTCCCCTCCCCATGTCTTAGAAAAATTCTGGAGTAGATGCTGCACTGAAACTAATGAGTAAACTTAAAAGGTAGAAGTCAAGATACAGAGAATAGCAAGAACAACACACACACACACACACACACACACACACACACACGGAAGTACAACACAGGAGCAAGGTGGGGGAAGACGGAGAAGGGAGATACTGTAGTGACACTGGGGCAGCCTGTCTAGACTGGGCTCTGGATGGAATGTTTATGAAAAGAGATAAAGAAATGGGGAGAAAGAGAAGGAGAAAGGGGAGAAGAAGGAAAGGAGGAGGAAAAAAGGAGGCTCATCTTATTTGATAGCACCTGTGCTAGCTGTTTCCATTCTATTTTTTTCTTTTTTTGAGATGGAGTTTCACCATTGTCACCCAGGCTGGAGTGCAATGGCGTGATCTCAGCTCACTGCAACCTCTGCCTCCCAGGTTCAAGCAATTCTCCCGCTTCAGCCTCCTGAGTGGCAGGGATTATATGTACACACCACCATGCCTGGCTAATTTTTTTATTTTGGGTAGAAACGGGGTTTGACCGTGTTGGCCAGGCTGGTCTCAAACCCCTGACCTCAGGTGATCCATCTGCCTTGGCCTCCCAAAGTGCTGGGATTACAGGTGTGAGCCATCATGCCTGCCCTGTTCTTAATCTGTTTTGTTTGTTTAACTCAAGGCATGACCTTCCTGTATGCACTCAATCTGTCAAAAAGGGATTGGTTGAGCCTCGGAAGATAGTCGGTGTTGTTCTGAGATATTCTTGCTGGCAATGTAATTAATCTTTAAGATTTGATAATTAGATAATTAGGAATACCTGAATTACTGACCAGGGAAGTCAATTACTGACCATGGTCCTGAATGACACTTCCAGCTTGGATTTTGTATTATTTTAAGGGAAAGCTAGAGAAGATCCAAAAAAAATCACAATGTGATTATTCTAGAAAAATGTCCATGGAGAATGGAGATTCAAACCCAGCTTCCCCAGAGATTTCATCAAAGCAGACAAAAGCAACACAATGGTCAAAGATATGGAAGATCTTTTGGGTTCACTGGAATTCTGTTTAGCTAAATCCCATCAGACCAGCTCCCGGTAGCTGAGATCCTGTTTGCTTGAAATACATTTCATTTTGAGAACAATCCCTAAGAATGTACATATCACTTCCATCCACTTTCCTTCATTTGTCTGGTTTCTCACAATGTTGCCTGAAAAAATTATTATCTGGCACATGAACTAAGCTATCAACATCAAAAGTTTCCATGGAGTGCTTCTCATTAAATTATTAGTATTTTGAATAACTAACCTGGGGCCCTAGGGTTTATCTAATTTTCATCTTTAGAGCATCTTTATTTAGCAGATGTTCTTTTCACCCATAACCAAAGTTTGCTAATTTTTTATTAATTGCAGACAAAACTGATCATTCACTCAAGAGGCTACTGATTAACATCTACCAAAAAAAAATAAAAAATAAAAATTTCAATATGAATTATCTAGGGAAACTGACCTCTTTTGATCAAATCCATTCATGGGAATTGAACCAAATAATTTGCCTTGAAAAAATGTCTCTTGCCCTTTTGAAGATGCAAGTAGCTCTAGAAGAGGGCTGTGGACTTTCTTCCTGTGTCCCGGTTGTAGCCTAGCACAGGACTCGGTACATAGTGCCATTAGCTAGTGCAACCGGATATCACATAGGAGGTACTTAAAGATGAAAACAGCATCTTCTCCCTTCCTCAAAAGATTCACGTTTTGCTTTTTCTGGTTTGGAAAAGAAGCAATCAGTAAGTGGTCTATCAAATAAGTTGATCTTCCCTGGATATTAGCCAAGGGAAGTCCTCTCTGCCTGACACTTATTACAGACTCCCCCTCCTCCCCAACCCAGGCCCATACTTTGAGACAGTACGCCATTAATTTCTAATGAAAGCCTCTGAAGTTACGACCCAGTTGGTGAGTTTCCTGAGATAGCAGCCCACCTCCATGGAGAAAGTTTACTACATGGTTATTGGGGAAAACGTTGCTTGTATGCTGAGATGATCAGATCCCACGTGATGGCTGTTAATGGATTATTGGAATGGTTGGGAATCCAGAGTGGGTGGGAACTGGATTCTTCGGAAGGGTTTTTAAGACAAAAAAGCGCATGGGTTGAGAAGGTTGATGACTGGGATACAGAGGAATTTGGTGGTCAGAAGGGTGTGTTGGGAACAAAGACAGTCTGTAGGCCTTTCCCACTAGAGCAGAATCAGACAGGATGCACTGGTATTTTTGCATAGATGAGCCCATACTGATTGGAGGGAGTCAGGACTAAGAGTAAGGCTCCTTTAGTAACTTTTAATTCCTTTTTGTCCCTCCTCCCCACTTTGGTTTTTCTTTTTCTCCCTGTAGATAGTCACATTTGGGCATTGTTTACCAATTCTGTTGTCTTGTTGTAAGCATTATAATTATTTGAGAATGTATCTAGCAAATGCCTGTTAGCCCTGTCATATACCAGGAGCGTGTCATAGAACATGTTTTAAAACAACAGAAATGTATCCTCTCTCAGTTCCAGAAGCCAGAGGGTGTCAGCAGGGCTACGCTTCTCTGAAACTCTGGGTGGAAAATCCTTCCTCGCCGCTTCCAGCTCCTGGTGTTGCCATCCACACATGGTGCCCCGTGGCTTGTGGACGCACCACTTGAGCCTCTGCTCATCACCGTGGGGGGTTCTCCTTGTGTGTCTCATTTCATGTGGGAAGACGAGAGACAGACGAGCCTGGGGTTCTGTCCCCCAAGAGCTAACAACCCTTAAAAATGGGTGACATGGTTTGCAAAAACTGCAAATTTTATTCCCAAGTGTTTTTGCCTGCTTGCTTGCTTGCTTTTCTCTTCTTTTTTTTTTTTTTTTTTTTTTTTTTTTTTTTTTTTTTTTTTTTTTTTTTTTTTTTTTTTGCGGGATTTCGGCTCACTGCAACCTCCGTCCTTAGGGTACCTGACGAGGCCTGTGTGACTTATCCCCCATCCCACTTGGTCACTTCCTACTACCCACTCCCCCCACTCCAGCGTTTGTTGTTGTTGTTGTTGTTTGATAGAGTCTTGCTTTGTATCCCAGGTGGGAGTACTGCAGTGGTGCAATCACAGCTCCCCATAGCCTGGATCTCCCAGGCTCAAGCCATCCTCCCATCTCAGCCTCCTGAATAGCCAGGACTACACGTGCACACCACCATGCCTGGCTAATTGTTTTTATTTTTTGTAGGGATAAGATCTCACTATGTTGCCCAGGCTGGTCTGGAACTTTGCCTGCTTTCCTTTAGCTAGCATCCCCTTTTCTGCTTCTCTGCCCTTTGTTCTAAGTGTTGCTTTTCTTCCTCAGGAGACGCAAGACCAGAGATGGTTTTCCTAGCTCACAGTTTGAAGTTTGATCTGTTTCCTTTTCCTTCTCAACCTGAGAATAAAGCTCATGGGTGCTTTGTTTCTCTCCATATTGTTAAGTTAGAATTGGCTAGGATGGAACTTGCCTACTAATTGAAGAGAAAACCGAGTGTCCTCTTCCTAATCCTCTTTTAGCTACAAGGAAATTTCCAGGTTTTTGTGGTCACCACTGCAGAACAGACCTCCCCGGTTAACTTCATTCTGCTCTCCCCTTGCCTTCCCCGCCCTCCATAACTGTTATCTTTCCCTTCCCAGCTCCCTCCCTTCAGCTCCCACCGGCTACCTGCTTTGTGTCTGACTTTGTTCTATGCCTTTTTTTAAAAAACATTATCCTTTCCCCTTATGAATTGATTCTGGCAACTACATCCCTGACATTGGTCTAGTGTTCTTTCCTTGACACAAGGCTATGGCGACTCAAGTCTGTACCACGTAATTCAGCACTTTTAATCTTGTATCTTCCTGTAATTCCTTCACATGGTTATTCTAGTTCCCAGTAACCCTGAAGCAACCCTGGGCAGCATCCGTGTCTCATATGTCCTTTAGATCACAGAAAAATACTGAACATCTAGCTCGTTCTCAGTGTTGAATTGTTTATTTCGCTTGACATCATTCACTTCCTTTTCATCTTTATCCTTTACTTTCATGTCTCTTGTATTTGGGGTAGGCTGAACCCCTTTTCAAGAATATCCAAAATAGAATCAAGCAACAAGATAAGACTATTTCTTGCTCTCTTAGCTATCCGGGGTGGGTATTCCAGGTTGCTCAACGTGGTCATTCAGGAACCCGGCTGATGGTGGCTCTGCCATCTTGAACACGTGGCTTCCAATGCTATGTTGATTGTCATCATCCCAGGAAGAGCATGGAAGGAAGCTCCAGGGACGCTTTTGGGCCAGGCCTGGCAGTGGTGCAGGTCACTTCTGCCCACCTGCCATGGAAGACATGGTAGTCATGGTCACCACCAGCTGAAACAAGGGACCATATGCCCAGCTTGTAGGAGAGGAGAATCGAGTAGGAGGAACAGCCAGCGTTCTCTTCCACACCCCGATCATCCACATCCAATTATTTTGTTCCTTGTAGTCTACAAAAGCATTACTCTCGAATGCAACTCTGCTGAGCAGCTGCATGTGAGAGGATACGTTTCTGTAACAGAGATGTGTATCTGTCAGCTCGGGCTGCTGTAATGAAGTCCTCTGGCTGAGGTTTGAGCAACAGAAACTTACCCTCTCACAGCTCTGGAGGCCACAAGTCTGGCATCAAAGTCCCCATGTCTTTGGTGCTTCTGATGCCTGTCTACTTGACTTGTAGATGCCATCTGCTCCCTGTGTCCTCACATGGTCGCTCCTCTGTGTGTGCATCCTGATCTCTTCTTAAAAGGACACCAGTCATGTTGGATCAGGGCCCGCCCATTTCCTCTCATTTTAATTGTCCCCTTCAAGACCATGTCTCCAAATACAGTCACATTCTGAGGTCCTGGGAGTTAGGACTTCAACACGAGTTGTGTGGGGGAAATGGTGCAGCCCATAACAAGATGCTATCTAGAAGAATGAAATACAGCCCGTGTCAGCAGGAAACATGCTATGGGCTTCTCCTCTCCCTTCTCTCTCTCTCCCTCTGTATGACTGTGTGACTGTGTGTGAGTGTGAGTGTGTATGTGTATGTGTATGTGTGAGTGTATGTGTGAGTGTGAGTGTGTGTGTGTGTGTGTGTATGTGCATGTGTGTGTGTGTATGTGTGTGTTTGTGTGTACGTGTGTGTTTGTGTGTACATGTGTGAGAGTGTATGTGTGTGTGTATGTGTGTGTGGGATCTCCTTCCTACAGTACTTTTACTTGCTAACTACCTTGATAGTATCCTCAAAGTTTTCTTCAGGCCCATTGAAATTGGCTCCGTAGGGAGAGCTGAGAGAAGGGCACACAGCTAATCCACCCTGGCCATTCCTCAAAAGGGGTGGCCACCTGTCCTGCTCCCAAGCAAGGAAAGAGGTGACCTGGCACCGTGAGTTCTTTGGCACCCTTCCCTGCAGGTATGGGAGTGGATGTCTGCAACTTCCAATCACACTGCTCTTTTTAAGATGCAGTTCAGGATTCCCAGCTCTGTGCCAGAATTCCAAGAAAATACAATGATGAACACCACGGTCCCTCCCTCCAAGAACTCGCAGGCTGGTAGGGAGGACCAACCAGCAGTTGTCACTAGTTTTGCAGATAACAGGCAGCACATTCCAATTACAGCAGCTCCACATAACAGCGGGCACACAGCATGCCGGACCTGTTCTGGGGTCTCCCTGAAAATACTGTGTTCAATTTTCCTACACAGCCCTCTCCAGATTGTTCACCAGCTCCCCTCTTATGGGTTTTCTAAGGATTACAGCATGCCTGAAGACTTCTCTAAACTCTCCATCTATACGAGCACCTAGGAAGTCAATACTATTACCCCCTTAGAGACCAGAAGCCGAGGCCCAGAGTGGGTGACATTTGCCCACGTTTTTAAAACCAAATGAAATCATGTAGCCCCCCCAGTTCTGCAGGTGGCATTTTAGCTGAGAAATTTTTTCAAGTGAAGTCTTACATGGAAACCCCATATGTAAAACAGATAAAGGCAGACCTGTTCCAGTTGAAAGAGGAGGACGACCCACCCCCACTCCCAGGACCCAGAAGCACCCAGGCCAACCCTGAGGGACCCAAAGACTATGTCCGATAACATCCCTTTAACAAACGAGGCAACTGCGTCCAGAAACGGAGCAGCGCAGGAGCCTGACTTGCCCTCTGGTGTGATATCCATAGCACGACAGACCTGTCCATGCAGTACATATGGTACATAGTGCCCAGCCCTTCCCCAAAACGGCCTTCAGCCATTTGTCAGTTTGACTGTGCCTAGGAAAAAAAGAGAATACCCTGACTTTTCAAAAATGGTTAGGGGCCAGGTGTGGTGGCTCACGCCTGTAACCTCAGCACTTTGAGAAGCTGAGGCAGGTGGATCACCTGACATCAGGAGTTCAAGACCAGACTGACCAACATGGCGAATCTCTACTAAAAATACAAACATTTGCCTTGTGTGGTGGTGGGCGCCTGTAATCTCAGCTACTTGGGAGGCTGAGGCAGGAGAATCACTTGAACCTGGGAGGCGGAGGTTGCAGTGGGCTGAGATTATGCCATTGCACTCCAGCCTGGGCAAGAAGAATGAAACTCCATCTCAAAAAGAAAAAAAAAAAGATTAGGTATATCAAGTTCTTCTGCACTGGAGGGATTACAAAGGGGAAAAATGAATAGGTATGAGTCTACCAGGAGCTGTTAGTCCTGATTTCAGAGGATCTGAAACAGCATCACAAGCCCCTATTAGAGGGGGGACTTGAAGTGGCCAGGTGATCAATAGCATTTTACCTAAGTATGAATGACAGTGTGTTGACGGTCCCACGGATTTTCTCTGCAGTTATTCCTCTGGTCCCTAAGTGTACAATTGGGATAGACATGCCTAACAATTGGTAGAATCCTTCAATTGATTCCCTCACCTGTGTAAGAAGGACCATTACAGAACAGTCTGCCAAGAGGAAGTTCCTGAAACTTCTCATCCCCACTCCTTGCACACCCTTCCGAGACCGTAAATCAGAAAGAGAAACACCACATTCCAGAACAGTTGCAGAGATTAACACCATCAAAGACTTAAAGGATGCAGGAGTAGTGGTCCCATCACATCCCCATTCAATGTCCCTGTAAGGCCCCTATAAAAATCAAATGGACTGTTGCAAATGACAGTAACTGTTTTAAACTTAATCAGGTGGTAGCTCCAACTGCAGGTGTGCGCCTTCAGTGGAGAGTAGCAACAAGGCTTTGGCACTTGGTATAGAGCAATTATTCTGGAAAATTCATTCTTCTTGGTCCCCATCAATGAAATAGTCTGCCCCTACGTGGTAGGGATGGCACTTAGACTTCCCCAGGCTGTGCTAACCCTCTGCTCTCTGTCACATGTGCTCTGCAGGTACAGTGCTCATCCGGACCTTCCACAGCACATCATGCTGTCCTGCCATATTGATGATGTCATTCAGTTTGACCTGGTGCCATAGAAAAATGTGTCCGAGAATTTCAGAACAGCTTTATTTGTAAAGGCTCCAAACTGGAAACAGTGTGATGCTATTGACTGAATTGCGCCCCACCAAATTCATATGTTGAAATCCTGACTCCTAGTACCTTAGAATGGTACTGGCGGTATTTGAAGATGGGGCCTTTAAAGAGGTAATTAAGTTAAAATGGGGTTGTTAGAGTGAGCCTTAATATAATCTGATCAGTGCCCTTTTAAGAAGAGGAAATTACAACACATACAGAGAGAACCCCATGGGTGTGTGCACACCTAAGAAAGAGCATGTGAGGACGCAGCAAGAAGGTGGCCGCCTGCAAGCCAAAGAGAGAGTCCTCAGAGAAATCCAACACTGCGGCAGCTTGATCTTGGGCTTGCAGCCTCCAGAACTATGAGAAATTAACTTCAGGCCAGGTGTGATGGCCCATGCCTATAATCCCAGTACTTGAGAGGCAGGTGGCGGCGGGGGGCGGGGGGTCAGATCACGAGGTCAAGAGTTCAAGACCAGCCTGGCCAACATGGTGAAACCCCATCTCTACTAAAAAGACAAAGATTAGCTGGGCATGATTGGCCACATCTATAATCCCAGCTACTTGGGAGGCTGAGGCAGGAGAATCGCTTGAATCCAGAAGGTAGAGATTGCAGTGCGCTGAGATGGTGCCACTGCACTCCAGTATGGATGACAGAATGAGGCTCCATCTCAAAAAAGAAAGAAAGAAAGAGAGAGAAGAAAGGAAGGAAGGAAGGAAGGAAGGAAGCGAGGGAGGGAGGGAGGGAAGAAAGGAAGGAAATTTTGGTTGTTAAACCACCAAGTCTGTAGTATTTTGTATGGCAGCCTGAGCACACTAAAATACCCAGCTATTCATGAACAAAATAATGAATAAACAAACCATATGATTTTAATGGTAAAAAACTACTCATCAATAAAAAGTAAACTACTGATGCATGAAACAATAAGTCTCAAAAATATGCTGAATGAAAGAAACCTTATGCAAGGTTTCGTACCATATATCATATCCTTTCAGTTACATGAAATTCTACAGCAGGAAGAAACTAATATATGCTAAATAAAATCAGAATAGTGCTTGCTTGTGGTGCCAGATGGTAATGAGCATTGACAGGGAACGGACATACAGGAACTTTCTAGGTTTCTTTTTTTTTTTTTTTTTTTTTGAGATGGAGTCTTGCTCTGTCGCCCAGGCTGGAGTGCTGTGGCGCGATCTCCACTCACTGCAACCTCCGCCCCCCGGGTACAAGCAATTCTCCTGCCTCAGCCTCCTGAGTAGCTAGGACTATATATGTGTGTCCTATTAAAAAATGGCACTTTTATTTTAAAATGGACTTCAAATCTTGTTCTTGACAAAGACTAAACAAACAATATGGTTGACAATAAATAATATTTTAGAACATATGAATTAATCAATTATTGATTTTGTATTTTTAGTAGAGACAGGGTTTCACCATGTTGGCGAGGCTGGTCTCGAACTCCTGACCTCATGACTTGCCCACCTTGGCCTCCCAAAGTGCTAGGATTACAGGCATGAGCCACTAAGCCCAGTGGTTCTGTATTTTTTTTAAAGGGTTTAGTTACACTTGAGAAAGCGTAAGTTCAGTTAACTTGAGAAGCAGAAGCAGTAGGAGATACATATAAAGAAGCGTATGCCAGGAATTGGTTGGTGCAAAATGATAGGGGCTGGCAAAGTGAGTGTGAAATCTGTAGGGCAAGCCCTAAGGAGGGGCTGTTCACGAGCTGTTTTCCTCCCCCTTGGGAAAAATCTTGGAAATAAAAATTCTATGATGCAGCTGCTTTATGAAATAGTCTGGCAATTACTCAAAAAATTAAACATAGAGTTACCAGATGCAATACTACTCTTACGTATATACTCAAGAGAACTGAAAACTTATGTCCACACAACACGTGTCTATGAATATTCATAGCAGTACTATTTAAAACAGCCCCAAAGTGGAAAGCACCTCAATATTCACCAGTTAATGAACAGATAAATAAATGTGGTATTTTCAAACAACGGCTCATTATTCAGCCATAAAAAGGAATGAAATACTGACAAATGCCACAACATGGATGAAAGGTGCATTGTATGGTATGTAATATCTCAATTAAAAAATAAAGTTCCAGGCCAGGCGCAGTGGCTCATGCCTGTAATCCCAGCACTTTGGGAGGCCAAGGCGGGTGGATCACAAGGTCAGGAGTTCGAGACCAGCCTGGCCAACATGGTGAAACCCCGTCTCTACTAACTACACAAAATTGGCTGGGCACAGTGGTGTGCACCTGTAGTCCCAGCTACTCGGGAGACTGAGACAGGAGAATTGCTTGAACCCAGAAGGCGGAGGTTGCACTGAGCCGAGATTGCACCACTACACCCCAGCCTGGGTAACAGAACGAGACTCCTACTCAAAAGAAAGTTTGGGCACAGTGGATCATGCCTGTAATTGCAGCACTTTGGGAGGCCAGGGCGGGAGAGTAGCTTGAGCCCAGGAATCCAAAACCAGCCTGAGCAACATAGTGAGGTCTTGTCTCTACAAAAACTAATATGAAATTTAAAAATTAGCTGGGTGTGTGTCGTGGCACATTCCTGTGGTCCCAGCTACTTAAGAGGTTGAGGCAGGAAGATCGCTTCAGCCTGAGAGGTGAGGCTGCAGTGAGCCGTGATCACACCACTGCACTCCAGCCTGGGCAACAGAGCAAGACTCTGTCTCAAATAAATAAATATAAATATAAACAAACACAATTCGAACTCTTGTCTTTAAACATGGTGTATATGCACCTTTCTCAGAAAGAAAGAGTTTACTTTATTTCAGCAACCAAACCATATAATGGTTGCAAAACTCCCACAATAAAATCTTTGTCCTAAAGTTGTGTTGACTCACTTTTTTTCCTTCGTGTTTTGAGGATATGACATACGTACAGTGCAGTATACATATTTTCATTGACCAGCCCTACGCACTTTTGCATAAGTACGCTCCATGAAGCCTTCGCCCTCTCCCAGATCAAGAAGACACAGAACATTCTGGCACTCTAGGGCTCTTGCTTCCTCTCGGTAACCAGCAACCCTGTTTCTGGTTCCCACACAGGGCTGCTGGTTACTGACAGATAAACTGCTCTGTCACTTTAGGTCGCTTTGCCTTTTCTTGCTGCCTTCCACATGCTGTGGGAATTCGGGCTGTGACATCAGCAAGCTCTCTTTCTGCAGAAACTTCACAGAAATAGAATCGTGCACTCCCATGAGCTGCTTCGGCTCCACACCACGCCTGCAAGATGCATCCCTGTTTACGCAGCTGTAGTTTGGTGTTTTTCACTGCTGGTTTGCATTGCATTATATGCATATGCCACAGTGGGTCCATTCTCCTACCAACGGACATTTGGGTTTTTTCTGGTTTGGGGCTATTATGAATAAAAGCTTATTTTTAATATTATTAACAGGCAAGAAGGACCTTCCCATCCAGCCTGCAGAAAGGAGGCTCAGGAGCTTGGCTTGGGCGTCATTCATGCCCACCTGTCTGCCCCAGGATGTCATTATAGTCCATCATGTTGTTACCAAGCAAAAGAGGTCACTGACCTATGCACCAGAAGTCTATACTGACACACCGGGTTTTAGAGAAAAGAAAAGCTTTCTTTGCAAGTTGACCAACAAGGACACAGGAGTCCAGCTCCAACCTGTCTCTCTGTGCTGCCTTTAAGGAAATCATTTATTAGAAAAGGGTTAGAGGGTGGGTTCCAGGATTTGCAGGAGACTGGTGGAAGGAGAGGGGAGCTCTGGGAAGTCCTCAGACATGCGCAGTTATCTCTTCATGCCTCCTCGTGGGTCCCGTGTGCAAATTAAATTCCAGGGCAGCTAGCATGAAACACGTGGAAATCGGGGCCGTGACACCAGCAAGCTCCTTCTGCAGAAACTCCAGTTGGCCATATTGGTTCCAACTGGTTCCTGCCATTTTGTTATCTCACAAGCAGACGGAGTTTCAGTGTTTCCACAGGTTGGTTGCTTCTCTTACCTCAAAAATGTGCTCGTCCTGGGATTAACTCCTTGGCGCAGTTTCAGTATCTGCCCCAGGAAGTCACTACTGCTCATCGTGTCTGCCCCAGAGAGGCTGCAGGAGGTCCCACCCATCCCCCTTCCACTCACAGACCCTGAGGCAGAGTTTGTCTGGTGTCAGGCAAAGCAGTCAGAATCCTCAAGTCGGGAGGGTCAAGTCTCCTCGGATGAGTTCAGAAGAAATTTCACAAGCATTTGGCTGAACTTGTGTACTGACGTCTAAACGTTGAGTCATGGAGACCAGAGAACTAAAAGGCAGTCAAACAACCCTTTGGCTCATCTTTAAGTTTCTTCATGTTTTCTGAAAGCTTGTTCTTTTTCTTAAGTTTATTTCAAAAATGCTAAAAATCAGGCCTTGCCTAGAGAAGGAGAGTCACCCTGGATTTGGACCTCACCTTGAGACTTTCCCTATTTTCTCAGTGGAGGGGTGAGGACCCTGTGGACCTTGGAACCTCTGGATTCCACCTGCTGGTTGGAGCTTACAGGCAGGGGCTGCCTGGGGGCTGTGACGTGCTGTGTGATGTCATCAGGCTTTGTGAGGTGGCCTGCACTGCCTTTTGAGTACTACTGTGTGGTCCAGCAACCCAGCACAACCAGGTATCTGCTTGGAACCCAGCCACCATAAAGCCTCCTATCTAAAAAAAACTTCCCATCTCTCAGTTCATTCAGCTCAGACCCCTGTCTCATTTCACCTGTGACTCCGCTTGGAAAGTACAGCAGTTACAAAGCAGCCATTGCAATTATCTCAGCGGTAAGTGAGGTGAGCTCCACGTGTCAGAAGTGGGACAAAGATGGGGGGAAACCTCTTTCACTTGGAATCAGCAGAAGCAGCACATCCAATCACTGTGTTTGGAAGGAGATGCTGGCTCTAGGGATTAGAATTAAGATTTATTTTACTTTTTAAAAGAGGAGTAGCTTTCAAGCTGGTTACACCACCCTAAAAGTGGACTGGGCATTGTAATGGCTTCAGTTCATGAAAAATAGGAAAAGTTTTCATTATACATGTCTTTATGCTCTTACTATTTATACAGTGAATGTATTACTTATCTGAAAAAAAATCAATAGGAGAAAAAAGCCCTTAGCAGTGTCATAAAGTCCTAGCTCTTGTACGGAGATCAGTATTAAGATGGTCCTAGGAAAGCTAGGGGTTAAAAAATGCGGATTTTAAACTGGGCATGGTGGCTGGCATCTGTAATCCCAGCTACTGGGTGGCTAACATGGGAGAACCACATGAGTCCAGGAGTTCAAGATCAGCTTGGATAAGTGAAACTGTCTCAAAAAAAAAAAAAAAAAAAAAAAAAAAAAAAAAAAAAAAAAAAAAAAAAAAAAAAAAAAAAAAAAAAAAACCACAGGGAAAAAGTGTTGATTATTTACAGAAAAATTAGTTATGATATTATCTAATGTATGGTCATGTTTTCCTGACTTGATAGACTCATATATTTTTAAAAACTTGGCCAGGCACAGTGGCTCATGCTTGTAATCCCAGCACTTTGTGGGGCCAAAACAGAAGGATCATTTGAGCTCAAAAGTTTGAGACCAGCCTGGGCAATATAGCGAGACCTCATTTCTATTAAAAAAAAAGAAAAATTAGGCATGGTGGTACACACCTGTAGTCCCAGCTACTTGGGAGGCTGAGAGAGGAGGATCATTTGAGCCTGGGAGGGTGGGGCTGTGAGCTATTACTGAGCCACTCCACTCCAATGTACGTAACAGAGCGAGACCCTGTCAAAAAAGAAGGAAAGGAAAGAGGGGAAAGGAAAGGGGAAAGGAAAGGAAAGGAAAGGAAGGAAGGAAGGAAGGAAGGAAGGAAGGAAGGAAGGAAGGAGGGAAGGAAGGAAGGAGGGAAGGAGGGAAAAGTCTGATGCAGATTTAGGCTAGGGTTTTGGGGTGTGGGGGGCATATTGGTGACTATTAGCTGCATCCTTTTCTCTACAGGATTCTTTTAGTCATCTGCTAAGTATCTTTAATGCACTTAAAATTTTATTTGCTATACTTATGAATCCTCATTGAAATATATTTTACAAATTCTGTGCTTTTCTAGCATTGAATTCCGCGTCTTTTAGTGAAGAAAATAACTGAACATAGTTTTCTTCTGAAGACACAAGGTCCAAAAGCCGACTGCAGACCTCTTAGGTTGATCTCTTGGTAGGAGGGGTTTTCTGTGTTTTGTGGGAGTATAGCGGGTGGGTTGGGAGGTGAGGTGTTTGTCCCAGAGAAAACGTAATATAAGAGCTCATATTAGTAAATAAGAAAATTGAGGGAGTTGGGGATATGCTCAAAAGTGTTCACATCTAAACAGAATTCCCCCCAAGTTTTCCTGATGTATTAGAATCTTTCTAGAGAATAATTCATTTTTCAGTAATAATCCTATTGACACAGGATTCTTTCAGTGCCACTTTGCGAGCTGGAAATCTCTGCAACTGGCCCAGCACCTCCGCTGGGGCCTCACGCAGCTCTGGGCTCACCTCTGGGCTCGCTCTGCCCACTCGACCCAGCAGGCCGTGCTCCTTACACTACCGGCCTAGATTCCACACCCACAACCACTCTGCGCTTAGCCCATGTCTGGCCTGGGTGTGCCGCACCCATCTTCCACCTTGGGCACCACCATCTAGATGAGGGGGAACATGGTGGTGGTGCCTGAAAACTCAGAGATTCCAGCAACCACGGAGCCCCAAGGGGTGTTATGGCTCTAACCTGGGGGGATCCCAAGGTCTGAGCCCCCAGGGACTGTTACGACTCTTTCTCTCCTTCTTGCCACCTGCAGCATGGCGAACCAGGTCAGGGAGAAGGGTGTGTTGTGGCTCGTTTGTGTGGCTGCAAACAGTGCAAGTGGTGTGTTTCAGCTCATTTGTGCTGCAGCTCATTCTGTCCCACCATCCCACTCTGGCCCCCTGGGCTGGCCCAGCCCCACCATCACTTCCTGTCTCGTGGGCTGGCCGCCTGGCACTGGCAGAGGGTGGGAGGGCTACAGCGTGACAGCTCCTTTTGCACCCACCATTCGGCAAGTCCCAGGTCCTTGTTCCATATCCAAGAAGAATGAGGTTACACAGACACTGGAGAGTGAGCAAGGCAGAACAGCTCTTGATAGGAGAGGGGATCCGAAGTGAGTCGCCCTCTGAGTGAGAGGGGGCCCAAAGGTGGGTAGTCCCAACGTGTGGCTGTGTCCAGGGTTTTGATGGGATCAGAATGGGGGCGTGCGTGCTGGAAAGAGCACCACTCCTTCCAGGTGGGTCTAGAAAGAACACATCAAGGAAGTTCTCACTCCAGTCGTAGACTCTGGCAGCTCCGTTTTCAGGCTTTAAGCTGTCTTTGGCTTGAAGGCTGGATTTCACTGCGGACCTGCCCCTCTCTGCCTAGGAATTTGTCTGTCTCCTGTTGCTATCAGTATCATATTAATACATGTGTATATTTGTATATTACATCGGTTGTCTCCCGTCACCTACTGTTTTTAACTAGTTTCTGATTGCTTTTGGTTTTTGGAGAAAGTTAACATGGAAATTAACTTTAGATAACTTTAAAATTGAGATATTTAATAGGGAGATACAGTGGTAATGTAAATTAAAGCTTTATTCTCTTTTCAGGTGTCCTAATCCACCATTTTCCCTAGTTAGAATTTGCCTTCTTCTTTATATATTTGATACTTTTAATTTGCATAATCAAATATTTCACATGTAAAGTGTTATTTATTCAGTCAATGAATCTTTATTTTGCACCCAGGATCTTGGCCAGGCTGTTAAAGCCTGTGTCCTGGGGGAATATTTCTGTTGTAATAAATGCTCCCAAATCCAACTTCACATTCCCCTCCCTTAATCCAGTGTCCTCTGGGCTCAGTCCCATATGTGCACCCTGGGCTCCCACTGCTTCAGGATGGCTGATTCTGCAGCTCCTTTGGGAACAAGCAGGATAGCACTTTCCCACACAGGCTAAGTTGTAATATGACCCTCCTTATTGATCTTGTGGCCAGGAGGGTACTGGGGGAAGGTCCTGAGGCAGGGCATACATTGCCTTGCAAGGCAGAGGAGGAAAGCTAGCCTTGCTGGGGAGTGGTGCACCGTGTCTGTAGACCCAGAGGGTTCCTGTGGACCTGAGCATTCCAGGTCTCCAGTGTGTCTCTACCCAGACATCCACATCCCAAGTGTCAGAGCCTCCCTCCTTCCCTGGATAGAAGACCAGCCCGGCTTGAGAATTCAGCCTGCTCTAGAGCTCTGCCACCCTGACGGTCAGGCCCTGGGAATCCTGGCCCTTAGGTTATAGGAAAGGAGATCCTTCTTATGCTAACAAGGGCCTCTGACTCTGATACTTTGCTTTATATTGGTGATGACCACCCTCAGCCTTCCTTGCCTTCTTCAAATGCAACCGTACCATCCAACAATAGCCGTCTACCCTGTAATATTTGTAATTACCCCTCCCTTCTCCCCAGTCAAGTACACCAACCACAATATTCCTTTCCACCTGTATTCCATCCCGATTCACGGCCAGTGAGGTTTTAACAAGTACACATCAGCCATAGTATGCCAGGGGCTTTCAAAACACCACCTTTCCACCAGCGATGGGATGCTCAGGGCCAGCCACCTGGAGAGTGGCCTAGCCCTAAAATCCCCTTTGCAGCCTGTTTTCCTGGACCATTAACAACAGTCTGCTGGGTCAAGTTCCCCAGGAAAAAGACTCTTAGACTAAGATTTGCACAGAAAAGTTTATTAGGAGCAGATTTGGGGACAAACACCAGACAGCAGGGAGACAAGCAGGTTCAATCAGAGGAAGAAGCTAGATGGTGATGCCGTCTCCAGAAGAGACTCTGCCCACCCCACAGGCAGCTCGCACTGAGGGCTCTCCAGAGTCCCCCTAGATTGAGACAAGGGAGCTGCGCCCATTGACCAGTCTTCAAATGTGAGATCCCCAGGGAGGGGGACAGATGGGCAAAGTAGCTCGCTTCAGCCATGCTCTGTGAGCCTGTGGCAGCTACCACTCATGGCAGCTGGGGGAACAGGTGTCTCTACCCTGAAGGCGGTGTCTGGGGGGGGCAGGACAGCATCGTATGTAGAAGACATTTTGTCCAGGTGTGTTCAAGTCCCTTTGAGGGAACAATGTCCTGTTCTGGTGGTTTGATGCTATTGGAATTGTTCTGGGTACCAGGTTCTGTCAAGCAGCATGAGTTTCCTACTGAAGCTAGAATGTATACGTAAGCCATATACCTGGGACATCCCTAAGGTCAAAACCGTAGAAGCCAAAGCCAAGCATGGGGGCATGTGCCTGTAGCTCCAGCACTTTGGGAGGCCAAAGAGCAAGGATCACTTGAAACCAGGAGTTCGAGGCTGCAGTGAGCTGTGATCACACCACTGTGCTCCAGCCTGGGTGACACAGTGAGACACCAACTCACAAACAAAACAAGGCCAGGTGCAGTGGCTCATGGCTGTAATCCCAGCACTTTGGGATTAATCCCTGGGGAGGCCAAAGCAGGCAGATTGCTTGAGCTCAGGAGTTTGAGGTCCGCCTGGGCAACATGGAAAAACTCCATCTCTACAAAAAAATACAAGAACTGGCTGGGTGTGGTGGTGGGTGCTGGTAATCCTAACTACTTGGGAGGCTGAGGTGGGAGGATCGCTTGAGCCAGGGAGGTCAAGGCTGCAGTGAGCCAAGATCACACCACTGCACTCCAGCCTCGGTGACAGAGCTAGACCCTTTCTCAAAACAAACCTGTAGAAGCCAAATTCTGCTCTCAAGTCAGAGAAAGGATAAAAATGGAAGACAATACTAAATGTTCAAAGGCCAAGAAGACACTCAAAGGAATCCGAGTGTGGGAGAAGGAGGACAGAAGTTGAGGGTCCTAGAGCGTGGACTGGCCTGCAGGAGCTGGGGTGCATTTCAGTGATTACCTTTTCCAGGTGCAGGGGACGTGGTGTGATGGAGAGGGATGGGGTCCGGAAGGCAACTGGCTAATGTACTCTTGTGTTTATCAGTATCCATGCTGTCTGATAGGGTTTGTTTTCATTTCTAATCTTTTTAGAAAATCTTTATTTTAAAAATATTTTCCCATGTAATGTATACATATACAAAAAAATAAAAATAAAAACAAATGTTATAAAGAAAATCAGCAGGTCCCTGCCCAATTCCTGCCCCGCCCCCAGTTCAACTCCCTAAATACAATCACATTTCACTCTTCAATCTGTTTGTTGCGACAGTTACCTTCATATTTTAAACAGAGTTCTTGGGCTTCTATTTTTTGATGAATTTTTACATCAACTTCATTTTTATTACATGGCCTCCATTTCTTCTAATTTATTTTTCCTAAAAAAAGTCTGGGTTTTTTTGTTTGTTTCTGGTTTTTTTTTTTTTTTTTTTT
>NW_016107335.1:7024973-7046770 GCF_001604975.1 Cebus imitator | reverse complement strand
TCAGTAGAACTGAGGTTTCACCATGTGGCCAGGCTGGTCTCGAACACCTGACCTCTAGTGATCGCCCACCTCAGCCTCCCAAAGTGTGGAATTACAGATGTGAGCCACCACGCCTGACCCATGTCTTCTTTATTTACTTTTTCCTTTACTGGCATTTGCAATCCACAGGTAGCTTCCCAAAAAAAGAATACATGGAGAGGATTTTTTCCGAGTCCTTTATATACCTGAAAATATTTTTATTCCACTCCCAAGATTTATTAAATTTTGACTAGACCTATAATTCTGGGTTGAATATTATTTAACAAAATTTTCAAGCTCTTTCTCTGTAGTTTCAGAATGCAGTGTGGCTGTTGAGAAGTTCGATGTCATTTTGATACTTTCTTGTCTTATTCATTCTATGGGGCATTCTGTGGGCCCCTTTAGTTCTGGAAATGTCTATATGATTGAGTTGACAATTTCCTCTCCATTTTATGCTCATCACTTTGTGGAACTCATTACTGGCTGGATGTTCTTTCTACCTTCTAGAATGAAACACCACAGCTCTCAACTTTGTCAGGCTTCCCTCTGCCATTTTGTTGTACATTTCAAAATATTACTTTGTCACCATTTTTCTAATGGTTTTTATTATTTATTTATTTATTTATTTATTTTGAGACAATCTCACTGTGTTGCCCAGAGTATAGTGCAGTGGTGTGATCTCAGCTCACTGCAACCTCGGCCTCCAGGGTTCAAGCCATTCTCCTGCCTCAGCCTCCTGAGTAACTGGACTACCGGTGTGTGCCACCACGTCCAACTAATCTTTGTATTTTTAGCAGAGATGGGGTTTCACCATGTTGTCCAGGATGGTCTCGAACTCCTGACCTCAAGTAATCCGCCCACCTCAGCCTCCCAAAGTGCTGGGATTACAGGTGTGAGCCACCACACACAGCCATCTTATTCGAATGATTTTTAAATGTGAACAATGATGTTTTAAATTGCAACTGCCTCTTTTTATTCTCTCAATTTTCATTTCTTTCTTCCCCTTTCTGGTTCCATTTGTATTTTCTTTCTTTCTGGAGGCTTTCCTCAAATGTCCTGGCAATCCTTGGCAGCTGTAGGAGTCAGCTCCAGCTGCCATAACCAAGTCCCACAGACTGGGCGGCTTAGATGATGGACACGATTTTCCCACAGTTGTGGAGGCTGGAGTAGGCATCCAGGTGCAGGCAAGTTTGGTTTCCCCGAGGCCTTTCTTCTGGGCTTGCAGGTGGCTGCCTTCCCGCTGTGCCCTCACAGGGTCTTTTCTCTGTGCAGGCACCTGCCTGGGCCCTCAGCCTGTTCCCATAAGGGTGCTGGTCCTATTGGATTAGGGCCCACCCTGTTACCTCATATAACCATAATCCCCTCCTTAAAAGCTGTCTCCAAATACAGTCACATTGGGGCTTGGTGCTTCCACATGTGAGTTGCAGGGGGACACGTTCTGGCCATAACAGCATTCAATTCTGATATGGTTCGGCTGTGTCTCCACCCAAATCTCATCTGGAATTCCCACGAGTTGTGGGAGGAACCCAGTGGGAGGTAGTTGAATCATGTGGGAGGTCTTTCCCATGCTGTTCTCGTGAGAGTGAGTAAGTCCCACGAGATCTGAGGGTTGTGTCGGGGAATTTCCCTGCGCATGCGCTCTCTTTGCCTGCTGCCATCCGTGGAGGTGTGATGTGCTCCTGCTTGCCTTCCACCCTGATTGTGAGGCCTCCTCAGCCGTGTGGAACTGTAAGTCCATTCAACCCTTTTTCCGGAATAAATTACCCAGTCTTGGGTATGTCTTTATCAGCAGCGGGAATACAGCTTCCAATCCCAGAGTGAGATGCCAGCCAGCTGATTGGAATCGCAGGCCGTCGGGCCGACCTTGGCCACAGGTGTGCTGTCTTCAGGGGGACGGCCCAGGCAGCCAGCCTTAGTGGGAGCGCTTTCATTTCAGCATGCGGAGGTCTGTTCTCCGGGCCCTGTCTTCTCATCCCAGAATGATTCTCCTGTCTCCCGCCTCAGACGCAGCAATCTGGCTGCTGGGATCCTGTGTGGGAGGAGGGAAAGCGGATGGACGCACTCAGACCCTCCACATCCACACGTTCTAAGTGACACTCCTGGTTTTAGCCCCAAGTTTTCCATATAGAGGCTTAGCCTCTACCGTTCTATCTCTCCAAAGAAGAAACCACGCTGACTCCTGCCTGGATTTTGCTGTGCATGGCTGGGCGAAGAGAGCTGACACTTCTGAATACGAACCAGTGGCCTTCCCCAAGCCCGCAGCCATGTGTGCACTGACTCACTAGGGGCCCCCAAGCCCCAGGCTACTCCAAGGTCAGCAAACTTGTTTCCACATTGGAGTCTTCTGTCTTTCCAAATTGTTACCACGCGTCCAATAACTTTCTCTCCTCCAAACGTGTTAAAATCTCACATGCATTGATGCTCCCTCTAACCACTCTCTTTTCCCATAGAGTTTTTAGCTTTATTCTTATTCACAATTGAGTCTAGAGGGAGAGAAGACACACACATATAAAATCTGTCATCTTTAAAGGAAACCTCTCAAGACTTTCTTCTTTATTTTATTATTATTTTTTAAGATAGAGTCTCATTCCATCGCCAGGTGCCAGGCTGGAGTGCAGTGGCACGATCTCCGCTCACTGCAACCTCTGCCTCCCGGGTTCAAGCAGTTCTCCTGCCCCAGCCTCCTGAGTAGCTGGTACTACAGGTGTGTGCCACCACGCCCAGCTAATTTTTGTATTTTTAGTAGAGACGGGGTTTCACCATGTTGGCCAGGGTGGTCTCAATCTCTTGACCTCGTGATCTGCCCGCCTCGGCCTCCCAAACTGCTGGGATTATAGGCGTGAGTCACTGTGCCCGGCCTTTCTTCTTTATTTTTAAGATAAATTACAAACAATTTCAAACCTGAGGAAAATATAGAGAAAAAATCAAGAACACTCAGTGTTCTCATTTATCAAGCTCAGTCAAATCACATCATTCTGCCACATTTTCTTCAGAGCTTTTTTAAAAAAAAAAAAAATCAGCATTAAAAATACGATAGGAGTCTGGACATGGTGGCTCACACCTGTAATCCCAACACTTTGGGAGGCTAAGGGTGGCAGAATTGCCTGAGCCTAGGAGTTTGAGGCCAGCCTGGGCAACATAGTAAGACCTTGTCTATAACAACAACAACAATAACAACAACAACAACAACAACAACAAAAATATATATATATATATATTAGCCACGTGTGGCTAATCCATATATATATATATATATATATATATATNTTAGGTGCTCTTATGATCAAAAACTAAAAAAATTAAAAAGGTAATTATGTAACATGATGGACATGCTAATGTGCTTGACCTTTGATACATATATAATTCACTAAATATATATATATATATATATTAGCCACGTGTGGCTAATCCATATATATATATATATATATATATATATATGTGTGTGCCTGTGGTCCCAGCTATTCAGGAAGCTGAGGTGGGAGGATCACTTGAGCCCAGAAGGTTGAGGCTGCAATGAGTCATGTTGGTGCCACTGTACTCCAGCCTGGGTGAAGGGAGTGAGACCCTGTCTCAAAAAGATACAGTAGGAGTTCTTTATTCACCTCCCCTCCACCATGGAAGTAATCACTGTTATGTAAATTCACTATTATATATCACTATTATGTAAATTTGTGTATATCATTTACATGCATGGTTTTACTACATATTGCTGTACCCATAAATAATTGCACTGCTTTTCATGTTTTCCAAATTTATATCACACCCTACTTGCTTTTTGCACGTTTTTTAGACTTTCCGGCATTAGTACACATAGCTCCAGCTGATTCATTGTCATCATTGAAAGAGTAGCCTCACTTTTTCAGTTTTCCTTTTGAGGGAAACTTCATTTGTGTCTATCTAGTTTTCTTTTTTCTTTTATCTTTTTCTTTTTTGAGATGGAGTTTTACTCTTGTTGCCCAGGCTGGAATGCAGTGATGCGATCTCGGCTCACTGCAACCTCCGTTTCCAACATTTAAGTGATTTTCCTGCCTCAGCCTCCCAAGTAGCTGGAATTACAGGTGCCTGCCACCATGTGTGGCTAATTTTTTGTATTTTTAGTAGAGATGGGGTTTCACCATGTTGGCCAGACTGGTCTTGAACTCCTAATCTCAGGTGATGCACCTACCTCAGCCTCTCAGAGTACTGGGATTACAGGCATGAGCCACTGTGCCCAGCCAGTGTTTAGTTTTCATTATGACGAACATTACCTCAATTCTTGTTCCTGTCTCATGATACATCTCTTTAGATGGGAGCTGCAACTAATGAGAGTCTCTTTAGAATATATTCCTTTTTTTTTTTTTTTTTTGTACTTTAGGTTCTGGGGTACATGTGCAGATCATGCAGGATTGTTGCATAGGTACATACATGACAATATGGTTTGCTGCCTCCATCCCTGTCACCTATATCTGGCACTTCTCTCCATGTTATCCCTTCCCAACTCCCTAACCCCCACTGTCCCTCCCCTAGTTCCCCCAACAGACCCCAGTGTGTGGTGCTCCCCTCCCTGTATCCATGTGTTCTCATTGTTCAACACTCGCCTATGAGTGAGAACATACAGTGTTTGTTTTTCTCTTCTTGTGTCAGTTTGCTGAGAATGGTGGTTTCCAGATTCATCCATGTCCCTACAAATGACATGAACTCTTCATTTTTTATGGATGCATAGTATTCCATGGTGTATATGTGCCACATTTTCCTTGTCCAGTCTATCATTGATGGACATTTGGGTTGGTTCCATGTCTTTGCTATTGTAAACAGTGCCACAGTGAACATATGTGTGCATGTGACTTTACAATAGAACGATTTATAATCCTCTGAATATATACCCAGTGATGGGATTGCTGGGTCAAATGGAATTTCTATTTCTAGGTCCTTGAGGAATCACCACACTGTCTTCCATGATGGTTGAACTAATTTACACTCCCACCAACAGTGTAAAAGTGTTCCTATTTCTCCACATCCTCTCCAGCATCTGTTGTCTCCAGATTTTTTAATGATTGCCATTCTAACTGGCATGAGATGGTATCTCAATGTAGTTTTGATTTGCATTTCTCTAATGACCAGTGATGATGAGCATTTTTCATGTTTGTTGGCCTCATATATGTCTTCTTCTGAAAAGTGTCTGTTCATGTCCTTTGCCCACTTTTGAATGGGTTTGTTTTTTTTTCTTGTAAATCTGTTTTAGTTCTTTGCAGATTCTGGATATTAGCCCTTTGTCAGATGGGCAGATTGCAAAAATTTTTTCCCATTCTGTTGGTTGCCGGTTCACTCTAATGATTGTTTCTTTTGCTGTACAGAAGCTCTGGAGTTTAATTAGATCCCATTTGTCTATTTTGGCTTTTTTTTGCCAATGCTTTTGGAGTTTTAGTCATGACGTCCTTGGCTATGCCTATGCCCTGAATGGTTTTGCCTAGGTTTTCTTCTAGGGTTTTCATGGTGTTAGGTCTTATGTTTAAGTCTTTAATCCATCTGGAGTTAATTTTAGTGTAAGTTATCAGGAAGGGGTCCAGTTTCTGCTTTCTGCACATGGCTAACCAGTATTCCCAACACCATTTATTAAACAGGGACTCCCTTCCCCATTGCTTGCTTTTGTCAGGTTTGTCAAAGATCAGATGGTTGTAGATGTGTGGCATTGCCTCCGAGGCCTCTGTTCTGTTTCATTGATCTATATGTCTGTTTTGGTACCAGTACCATGCTGTTTTGTAGTACAGTTTGAAGTAAGGTAGTGTGATGCCTCCAGCTTTGTTCTTTTTGCTTAGGATTGTCGTGGCTATGTGGGCTCTCTTTTGGTTCCATATGAAGTTTAAGGTGGTTTTTTCCACTTCTGTGAAGAGGGTCACAGGTAGCTTGATGGGGATAGCATTGAATCTATAAATTACTTTAGGCAGTATGGCCATTTTCACGATATTGATTCTTCCTAACCATGAGCATGGAATGTTTCTCCATCTGTTTGTGTCCTCTCTTATTTCCTCGAGCAGTGGTTGTAGTTCTTCTTGAAGAGGTCCTTTACATCCTTTGTTAGTTGTATTCATAGGTATTTTATTCTATTTGTAGCAGTTGTGAATGGGAGTTCACTCTTGATTTGACTCTCTTTTAGTCTGTCATTGGTGTATAGGAATGCTTGTGATTTTTGCACATTGATTTTGTATCCTGAGACATTTCTGAAGTTGCTTATCAGTTTAAGGAGATTTTGGGCTGAGACAATAGGGTCTTCTAAATATACAATCATGTCATCTGCAAATAGAGACAATTTGACTTCCTCCTTTCCTAATTGAATACCCTTTATTTATTTTCCTTGCCTGATTGCTCTGGCTAGAACTTCCAATAGTATATTCGGTAGGAGTGGTGAGAGAGGGCATCCTTGTCTAGTGCCAGATTTCAAAGGGAATGCTTCCTTTTCCTGTTTCTGCCCATTCAATATGATATTGCTGTGGGTTTGTCATAAATAGCTTTTATTATTTTGAGATATGTTCCATCGATACCTAGTTTATTGAGAGTTTTTAGCATAAAGGGCTGTTGAATTTTGTCGAAGGCCTTCTCTGCCTCTGTTGAGATAATCATGTGGTTTTTGTCTTTGGTTCTGTTTATGTGGTGAATTACATTTATAGACTTGGGTATGTTGAACCAGCCTTGCATCCCCAGGAGGAAGCCTACTTGATTGTGATGGATAAGCTTTTTGATGTGCTGTTGCAATCGGTTTGCCAGTATTTTATTGAAGATTTATGCATCTATATTCATCATGGATATTGGCCTGAAGGTTTCTTTTTTTGTTGAGTCTCTGCCGGGTTTTGTTATCAGGATGATGTTGGTCTCATAAAATGATTTGGTAAGGATTCCCTCTTTTTGGATTGTGCGGAATCGTTTCAGAAAGAGTGGTACTAGCTCCTGTTTGTATGTCTGGTAGAATTCAGCTGTGAACCCGTCTGGACCTGGGCTTTTTTTGGTTGGTAAGCTATTAATTGCTGCCTCAACTTCAGCCCTTGTTTTTGGTCTATTCAGGTTTTTGACTTCTTCCTGGTTTAGGCTTGGGAGGGTACAAGTGTCCAGGAATTTGTCCATTTCTTCCAGGTTTACTGGTTTATGTGCATAGAGTTGTTTGTAGTAATCTCTGATGGTAGTTTGTATTTCTGTGGAATCTGTGGTGATAACCCCTTTATCATTTTTTATTGTATCTATTTGATTCTTCTCTCTTTTCATTTTTATTAATCTGGCTAGTGGTCTATTTTGTTGATTTTTTTCAAAAAACCAGATCCTGGATTTTTGATTTGTTGAAGGGTTTTTTGGGTCTCCATCTCCTTCAGTTCTGCTCTGATCTTAGTTATTTCTTGTCCTCTGCTGGCTTTTGAGTTTTTTTGATCTTGCTGCTCTAGCTCTTTCCATTTTGATGATAGGGTGTCGATTTTATATCTTTCTTTGCTTCTCATGTGGACATTTTCTTTAGGATATATTCCTAAGGATGGAACTGCGTATTTTCAACATGACTAGATATTGCCGAAATGATTGTACCATTGTGCCTTTCATCAGTGTTAGGCCACAGTACTCCTTGCCCTTCTTTCCAGTGTGTAATATTGTGTGTTTTTACATTTTTAACAAGCTGCTTGATGTCAAATCAGATTTTTTAGAGACCCATACTGTCACTCCAAGATGGATTGGACATGGGTAAGGGATGAGTAAGCCATCTTTGACGTTATTTTCTATATGTACAGGAGTATGGGCCAATGACTTGAAATGACACTGTATGTTTTATAAGCATGTTATACATTTTGATGTTAAGTAATCTTAGGAATATCAGTTTTAGGAGTTTGTGTTAATAGAAATAAGGACACACTTTATATGATAAGGACAATGAAAATGATTGTTTTTAAAACACTAAATATGGAATTTAAGCCAAGTAGATGATCTGCCAACCACTGGAATGTCTAATACTGCTTATCTTAAATCATTCTGATTTAGGAAATGGAAAAACGGACCTTTGCAAACGCTACGTTTACGATGAGAAACGCCGTGAGTCGATGTTTATTCTATGGGTCCTTGACATTTGGGATCTGGACAGCTCTATTATTCATATATTTGCACCATAATCATGTGAGCACCAAGCAGAAGGAAAGCCATGAGCCTCTGTCAGCTTGGTCCCCTGGAAAAAAAGTACATCAGCAAATTATCTATGACTCAGAGCAAATACCAATACCACATGTAATAGTCGAAATCACTGATAAAGATAAAGCAAATTCTGTGTTGGGTAAGTATTTTGATTTTTTTTCTGTTAGCCATTTTAAGGGAAAAATATACCACAATATTTAATATTTGGAAGAGTGTGAGAATATCCTTTTTAAAGCAATTTACTTTTTAAGTAATAAATTATTTTATATATGTATATATTGATATATAGAAAATAATAAAAGAAGTATGCATGTATTTACCACTTAAATTTATCATTTTAAATATAGTTTGCTATGTTTGCTTCAGAGAGCTTTCTGTTTTTCCAAGAAATAAGTTGTAATAGTACAGTAGAAACTCTCCCTCTGGCCGGGCATGGTGGTTCACACCTATAATTCCAACACTTTGGGAGGCTGAGATGGGCAGATCACGAGGTCAGGAGATCAAGACCACCCTGACTAACATGGTGAAACCCCGTCTTTACTAAAAATACAAAAATTAGCTAGGTGTGGTGGCGCATGCCTGTAATCCCAGCTACTCAGGAGGCTAAGGCATGAGAATCGCTTGAACTCAGGAGGCGGAGATTGCAGTGAACTGACGTCGTGCCATTGCACTCCAGCCTGGCGACACGGTGAGACTCCACCTCAAAAAAAATAAATAAATAAATAAAAACTCTACCTCCCTCCCATCCGCACCCCACCCTCAGAGGCTTTCTGATCTGAAGTGATGGATATCTTTCTCATGCATATCTTTTCTACTTCCTTTGTATATTATCCCTAAGAAAAATATAGTGTTCTGTATTTTTGATATACGTTTAGACATTCTGATATACATATCCTTTTGGAACTTGCTTTTTTCCCTCATCACTATGTTCATAAGATTATTTTCCCATGTTCCCACACATGAACACCTAGTTTTGCCAGGCATGGTGGCTCACACGTGTAATATCAACACCTTGGGAGGCCGAGGCAGGAGGGTCACTTGCGGCCAGGAGTTCAAGACCTGCCTGGGGAACATAGCAAGACCCCAACTCAACAAAAATAATAATAAAAACTTGCGAGGTGTGGCGGTACAGGTCTGTGGTCCCAACTACTTGTAGAGCTGAGGTGGAAGGATCGCTTGAGCCCAGGAATTCAAGGTTACAGTGAGCTGTCATTGGGCCACTGCACTCCAGCCTGGGCAACAGGGAGAGATGCTGTATCGAAAAAATAAAAACAGCTGGGAGCAGTGGCTCACGCCTGTAATCCCAGCACTTTGGGAGGCCAAGCGGGCAGATCATGACGTCACGAGTTCAGGACCAGCCTTGCCAACATGGTGAAACCCCGTCTGTACTAAAAATACAAAAATGAGCTGGGCCTGGTGGTGTGCACCTACAGTCAGTCCCAGCTACTCAGGAGGCTGAGGCAGGAGAATTGCTTGAACCCAGGAGGTGGAGATTTCAGTGAGCCGAGATCGCACCACTGCACTCCAGCCTGGGCGACAGTGTGAGACTCCATCTCAAAATAAATAAATAAATAAATAAATAAAACACAAATATAAAGACCCAGTTTAACAAAATAAACCCTAAGAAAGATGAAGAAAATAAGAGTAGAAATTAAAGCCTTAACATATAGGCCTACATTTCTGTGGACCCCTGCTCTGAACGGCCCTCCCATTAGATGACCAGGTAGGTGTTGGCCTGAAACTCTACCTAAGCACTACTCTAGCGTGTGACACATAACAGCCCCTTTACAGATCTCCTGCTCATTTCCCCGAGGTCACACCCTAATTCTGGCTCTCTGTCTTACTGCTCGGATGGTGACAGAAAGCAGAGAAACAGCAAACCAAGGATGAGTGCCAGGGGGACTGTTGCTTTCTGGGAAGTGAGTAGAGCCTGATTATATGACAAGTGAAACAAGTATTGGGGTGGCCGAACTGTTCCCCAATATAGCTGGGCCACTTCCTATGAGCGTATGAGAACCCCATTTCCTGTGGATCTTTGCCAACACTTGACATGGTCCAATTTTTTCATTTTAGTCATTCTAATGGGTAAGTAAGGTCATCGTTTTTGTGTTAATTTGTATTTCCCTGATGACTAATGATTTTGAGAACCTTTTTGTGTGTTTAATAACCACTGATATATCTTCTTTTATAAAGTGTTTTTTAGAGTCTTCTGTCTGTTTCTAAATGGGGTGTTTTTCTGCTTGATTTTTAAGAGTTAAATATTCTGAATTCAAGCCTCTTAATATGTGTGTTGCAAATATGTTGTATAAATCTGTGGCTTGTCTTTTTATTCTCTTTAATGGTGTTATTCAAAAAGCACAATTTTACATTTTAAAATTTTGGTTTTTTTATTTCATAAGTCCCTAATATGCCTCACAATGTTCATTTTGATGCTGTTCAATTCACAGTTTCCTGTATGATTCATGATCTTTATGTTTCCTCTAGAAACCTTTGCTTACCTCAAGTTCCCAAAGATTTCATTCTATGTTTTCTTTTGGAAATGAATTTAAAGTTTTAGATTTCACATTAGGGCCATGATCTATTTCGAGTTAATTGTTGTGATGATGTGAGGTAAAAATCAATGCTTATTTTTTCCGTATGGATATTATGAGAAACAAACTCATCCATCCAAACCCAAAAAATGGACTCAGAGACCCAGTGAAGAGTGAAAGTGAGACTTTTAATGACAGTGATGCAAGATCGGGTGCTTGGCCTACAGGCTCACGCAGCGCAGTTTCAACAAGCAATTTATCCCCTAGGGCGCAGACAACTCCCGGTTCCTCACAGACTGAGTACTACGGGTCACAGTCTTCCCGGACATCACCTGTTGATTGTTAGGCAGTGACTTCAAGTATGTTCTTCAGGGTCTTTCTGCTGCATTTTATTGCAGCCCACCATGCATTGCGACTGTCTCAGGATTCTTTAAACATTTGATTTATGGCCCTAGTGGCTGCACTTAGCTGATAAGAAAGGGTACTATTATTTATGTTGCAAGCTAGCCTAAACTAAATTCTTTGGTGGGTGGAGAGGGAGTAGTTGAGGGGGCCCTGACGGATAGACGCCTGGCCGCTGGCTGAAAGGGAAAGCAGGAAGGGGCGGGGTGGGGGTGTGGCTCAGTACATCCTGCTTCTTTATCTGTCTATTTCCATAGAGAAATAGAGAAAGAAGCCTGCTTAAACCTATACTGAGGCACTTAGAATTGAAAATGGATCATCACATGTGGGTTATTTTCTGCAGATATCCAGTTGATCAACACCCCTTGCTGATAAACTCCCCTTTCCCCACTGATATAATCAGAATACTTACCCCCCTCCATGTCTCCTGTTGAAATTTGTCCCACAGTCTTGAATGTGGAGGCTGGCAGGATGTGTCCGGGTTATGTGGGCAGATCCCTCATGAACGGCTTGGTGGCTGCCTACAGGAATGAGCCCTGCTTCTGTTAGCTCATGGGAAAGCTGGTTGTTTAAGAGCCTGGCATCTCCCCACCCCTTGCTCCCTCTCTCACCATGTGACTTGACTGTTTTCCCTTTACCTCCTGCCAAGACTGGAAGCTGCCTGAGGCTCCCACTAGAAGCAGATGCCGGCTGCGTGCTTCTGGCACAGCTTGCAGAACTGTGAGCCAAATAAATCTCTTTTTCTTATAAATTACCCAGCCTCAGGATAGCAATGCAAAACGCACTGTAACACCCATCTTTGTCAAGAATTATTTCACCATTTTTGCACAGATTGATTTCTGAATTCTATTCTGGTTCTTTTAAAAAATTATTTTGGTTATTCTAGATCTTTCCTTTCCTGCATCACTGCTAGTAACCCTTTACTTATATGACTCTAATTACATTTTCTTGCAGGTGAGGATTTTAACTATACAAACAGAGAACTTCGTGAAGGTTTTTCAAAATATGGATTTAATATATTTATCAGTAGAAGCTTGGGCATCGAGAGAGAAGTGCCAGATACCAGGAGTAAAATGTATGTTCTCTCTTTCTCTCTCTCTCATTCTCTAGATAAATAGAAAGGAAACAATTACTAACCAGATTTTAATTTTAACATACTAGATAGAAATGTTATAATATAGATTCCTGTTTTTAGGACTTGCATTCAGATAATGTCAAGATTCTATTTCAAGATTCTAATGCTTATAGTGTAGAGACTATCTTTTTCATGGGCACAAAATATGTTCTAGAAGTTTCCAAGAATTGAGTGACACAGATCTTTTATTAAATCACCAATAAGGGCTTCTGGCCAAAGGGGCATTCATTCCTGATACAAAATGCTCTGGAAAGCTGCCTTTTTTCCCCCCAAATCTGCTTTTTTTTTTTCTTCCAAAAAAAAAAAGTTCCTTCAATCATTGTATTAATAATCATAATGATTATGTTATGTGATAAAATAAGCATTACATAAAATTTACCATTTTAATCCTTTTTAAATGTACAATATGGACAGTCCCATTGTGCAGCCATCGATACCATCCATCTCCAGAACCCTCTCACCATTCCAAACTGAAGTTCTGTACCTGATATGATTTGGCTCTGTGTCCCCACCCAAATCTTATCTCGAGTTGTAATTCCCAGGTGTCAAGGGAGGGACCAAGTGGGAGGTGATTGAATCATGGGAGTGGTTTCCCTCATGCTATTCTCATGATAGTTAGAGAGTTCTCATGAAAGCTGATGGTTTTTAAAGCAGCAGTTTCCTCTGCACTCTCTCTCTCCTGCCACCACGTGCCTTGCTTTCCCTTCACCTTCCACCATGATTGTAAGTTTCCTGTGCCTCCCAGCCATGTGGAACTATGAGCCAACGAAACCTCTTTTGTTTAGAAATTACCCAGTCTCAGGTAGAATCTTTATAGCAGTGTAAAAATAGACGAATACAGAAAATTGGTACTGGGAGTAGGGCACTGCTATAAAGATACCTAAAAATGTGGAAGCAACTTTGGAACTGGGTAACGGGCAGAGACTGAAACAGTTTGGAGGGCTCAGAGGAAGATAGGAAGATGTGGGAAAGTTTGGAATTTCCTAGAGACTCGTTGAATGGCTTTGGTCAAAATGCTGATAGTGATGTGGACAGTGAAGTCCAGGCTGAGGTGGTCTCAGATGGACATGAGGACCTTGTTGAGAACTGGAGTAAAGGTGACTCTCATTATGCTTTAGCAAAGAGACTGGTGGCATTTTGCCCCTACCCTGGAGATCTATGGAACTTTGAATTTGAGGTTTGGAAAATTTGCAGGGGATCCTGTGTAGAATAGAAAAACCCATTTTCTGTGGAGAAATTTAAGCCCAATCCAGCTGCAGAAATTGACACAAGTGGCTGGGCATGGTGACTCAAGCCTGTAATCCCAGCACTTTGGGAGACCAAGGTGGGCGGATCACCTGAGGTCAGGAATTTGAGACCAGCCTGGCCAACATGGTGAAACCCCATCTTAAAAAAAAAAAAAAAAGAAAGAAAGAAAAAGAAATTTACACAAGTAATGAGGAGCTGAATGTTAATAGCTGAGACAATGAGGAAAATGTCTCAAGGGCGTTTCAGAGATCTTCATAGCAATTTCTCCCATCACAGGCCCGGAGACCTAGAAGGAAAAATGATTTTGTGGGCGAGGCCTAGGGCCCCACTGCTCTGTGCAGCGTTGGGACAAGGTGCCCTCTGTCCCAGCTGCTCCAGCCATGGCTAAAAGGGGCCAAAGTACAACTCAGGCTGTGGTGTCAGAGGGTGCAAGCCCCAAGCCTTGGTGGCTTCCATGTGGTATTGGGCCTGTGTGCACAGAAGACAAGAGCTGAGCTTTGGGAGCCTCCACCTAGAATTCAGAGGATATATGGAAATACCTGGGTGTCTAGGCAGAAGCCTGCTGCAGGGGCAGAGTCCTCATGGAGAAGCTCTACTAGAGTAATGTGGGGAAGGGAAATGTGGGGATGGAGACCCCACATAGTCCCACATAGTCCCCACCGAGGCACTGCCTAGTGGAGCTGTTGGAAGAGGACCACCATTCTCCTGACCCCAGAACGGTAATCGACCAACAGCTTGCACCATGCACTTGGAAAAGCCACAGGCAATCAACACCAGCCCATGAAAACAGCTGCAGAAGATGTACCCTGCAGAGCCACAGAGGCAGAACTGCCCAAGGTCTCGGGAGCCTACCCTTGCATCAGTGTGCCCTGGATGTGAGACATGGAGTCAGAGAAGATCATTTCAGAGCTTTAAGATTTAGGGGCCAGGCACCATGGGTCACGCCTGTAATCCCAGCCCTTTGGGAGGCCTTGGCTGGCAGATCATGAGATCAGGAGTTCGAGACTGCCTGGCCAGCATGGTGAAACCCCATCTCTAGTAAAAATGCAAAATTAGCCAGGCATGGTGGCATGCACCTGTAGTCCCAGCTTCTCGGGAGGCTGAGGCAGGATAATTGCTTAAACCCAGCAAGCCAAGATTGCACCATTGCACTCCAGCCTGGGTGACAGAGCGAGACTCCATCTCAAAAGAAAAGGAAAAAAAAAAAATTTAATGACTGCCCCTCTGGGTTTCAGATTTGCATGGGGCCTGTGGCCCCTTTGTTTTGCCCAACTTTTCCCATTTGGAATGGGAATATTTACCCAATGCCTATAACCCCATTGTATCTTGAAAATAACTAACTTGTTTTTGATTTTATGGGCTCATAAGAGGAAGACACTTGTCTCAGATGAGACTTGGGACAATGGACTTTTGAGTTAATACTGGAATGAGTTAATACTTTGGGGAACTGTTGGGAAGGCATGACTGGTTTTGAAATGTGAAAAGGACATGAGATTTGGGAGGGGCCAGGGGCAGAATTATATGGTTTGGCTCTGTGTCCCCACCCAAATCTCATGTCGAATTGTAATCCCCAGGTGTCGAGGGAGGGACCAGGTAGGGGGTGATTGGATAATGGGGGTGGTTTCCCCTATGCTGTTCTCATGATAGTGAGGGACTTCTCATGAGATCTGATGGTTTTTAAAGTGGTAGTTTCCCCCATGCTCCCTCTCCCACCACCGTGTGAAATGTTCCTTGCTTCCCCTTCATCTTCTGCCATGGTTGTAAGCTTCCTGAGGCTTCCCCAACCATGTGGAACTGTGAGTCAATTAAACCTCTTTTGTTTAGAAATTACCCAGTCTCAGGTAGAATCTTTATAGCAGTGTGAAAACCAGCTAATACAGCACTCATCAAACAACAACTCTCCGTTTCCCACTCCAGCACTCCCTAGAACCACCATTCTACTTTGTGCGTCTATGAATTTGATTAAGTTCCTAATATAAGTGAATTCATACGGTATTTGTCTTTTTTTGTGACTGACTTATTTTGCTCAGCATAACGCCCTCAAGGTTCATCTATGTTGTAGTGTGTATGTGCTAATGCCTTTTTAGTATCTTTTAGGTTCTGATGGTTTCCAGACAAAAAGGGCTAATATTCTCCTTTAAATGAGAAATTCTTACATTAAGGAATATCCAGGAAACAGGAGAAAGTGGGGCCACTTTGACTTGTTGCAACTTGTGTGCAACACTAACATTTGAAGCCACAAATATCACTTATGCTGTGGCACACTCAAGAGATGTAGAGTTTGTACATGATGACACAAGGTATCAGGGTCATGATAAAATAAAAATTTAAATTTACTCAAACCATAGAACATGGTATTAATATTAGATAACCATGTTTCACTGAACTGAATATTTATTTTCTACAAAGCTCAACATTTAAAAATATCTTTTAAGTTATGAAATTCTCTCTGTATTATCATTTATTCTCCCTAAATCTCACCTTCTAAAACAGTGTCATTGCTTTTGCTTCCCTTCCCTTTCACATGATTACTGTTCAAAAAGCAGAACATTTAGAGAGATTTGTCCAAAAAGAAAAGTGGACTTGGCGGTTTTAATATTCAAAATATAACTTACTTACTGGGAAATTCAGTTCTGTTCAAAGAACCCACTACTACATTTAAAAATCAACTTCTAAGAGTAGCTACCACTATCTGGAGTCCAAGCAGATTTTTAGCCATTATTGTAATAGCCATGTTATGGAATTTTCATTTTAGCTTTGCCTTACTTTCTAAAAAAATGCAATTTGGTCTCCTAAAATGAGTTTGGAAGTGTTTCTTCCTCTTTAAATTTTTGGAAGAGTTCGAAAGGGATTGGTGTTCATTCTTTAAGTAAATTCAGCAGTGACGCCACCAGGTCCTGGGGTTTTCTTTGATGAAAGATTTTTATTCTTGATCCAATGCCCTTACTCATTTTACTCTGTTCAGATTTTCAATTTCTTCATGATTCTGTTTTGCCAGGTTGTATGTTTCTGGAGTTTATTCACGTCTTCTAGGTTGTCCAATTTGTTGGCATGTAATTGTTCATAGTAGTCTCTTACTCTATTTCTGTGATGTCAATGATGTCTCCTCTTTCACTTCGGGTCCTGCTTTTTTGTTTGTTTGTTTGTTTGTTTGTTTACTCTTCTTTTTCTTAGTCTAGCTAAAGGTTTGTCAAATTTGCCTGTCCTTTTAAAAACCCAACTTTTGGTTTGCTTTGTCTTTTCTATCGTCTTCCTAATCTCTATTACATTTATTTCTGCACTTTGTTGTTTTCCTTCTTTTACTAAATTTGGGCTTAGTCTGCTCATCTTTCTCTTGTTCCATCAGGCATAACATTAGGTTGTGTATTTGGAAACTTTCTTCTTTTTTGATATAGGTGTTTATTCTTATAATCCCCAAACTTAGTACTGCTTTTGCTGCATCCCATAGGTTTTGGTATTTTTTTCTTTGTTTGTTTCCATTTGTCAAGATATTTTAAATTTCCATTTTACTGTCTTTTTAAAAATTTCTTCTTTGACCCCTTGGTTGTTTAGGAACATGTTGTTTAATTTCCTCATATTTGTGAGTTTTCTGAAATTCGTCCCATTACTGATTTCTAGTTGCATTCCATGTGGTCAGAAAAGATGCCTGATATGATTTCAATCTTAAATTGTTAAGACTTGTTCTGTGGCCTAATATTTGATCAATCCTGGAGGATGGCCCATGTGCCCCAGAGGAGAAACGTATGCCCTTCAGCTGTTGGATAAAATGCTCTGAATGTGTCTGTTAGGTCCATTTGATCTAAAGCATAGTTGAAGCCCAGTATTTCCTTACTGATTTTCTGTCTGGATGATCTGTACATAGGTATAAGTGGGGTATTGAAGTCCCCTACCATTATGTTATTGCAGTCTATTTCTCTCTTCAGATTATTAATGTTTTCTTTAGATATTTAGGTTCTCTGATGTTGGGTATAGATATATTAACAATATATCTTCTTGATGTTATATCTTAGTAATCAATTGGCAATATAATATTGTGTCTTCTTAATGAATCAGGCCCCTTATCACTATATAAAATGACCTTCTTTATCTCTTTTGCAGTTTTTGACTTATCTACGTTACTTCAGTGTAAGTACTCTGCTCTCTTTTGGTTTCCATTTGCATGAAATACCTTTTTCCAGCTTATCACTCTTCATCCTTGTCTGTCCTTAAAGGTGAAGTGAGTTTCTTGTAGGTAGCATAAGTTAGGTCTTGTGTTTTTAGTCATGTTTTTCAAATTGAGATTTATGTATATATTTTCAGAAGACCGCAGATTCTTAATGAAATTATCCAGGAGAATTCTAAAATTTCTTCTTCCTACTTTCATGTATTACTTTTAATAAATATATATTTATTCAGGAGGACAGCCTGTTACTATACTCACTGAATTTCAGTAGGTAATAAGAAAAGTATTAGTACATTATACAAATGATGTCAAACAAAGGCAGACCAAATATATAAATTACATGTTATAACAAGTTACTTTACAGTATAGCCAATAGATATTTTTTCTTTTTTAGACGGAGTCTTGCTCTGTCACCCAAGCTAGAGTCTAGTGGCGTGATCTCAGCTCACTGCAACCTCCACCTCCCAGGTTCAAAGCAATTCTTCTGCCTCAGCCTCCTGAGTAGCTGGGATTACAGGTGCCTGCCACCATGCCCAGCTAAATTTTTTGTATTTTTTTTTTTTTTAGTAGAGATGGGGTTTCACCATGTTGGGCAAGCCGGTCTCAAACTCCTGACCTTGTGATCCCCCTGCCTTGGCCTCCCAAAGTGCTGGGATTACAGGTATGAGACATCTCGCCTGGCATAAATTTTTTAAAACAATATTTCACATACAAAAATAGGACTGAGAGATTTTTTTTGAGACAGAGTTTCACTCTTGTTGCCCAGGCTGTAGTGCAATGGCACGATCTCAGCTCACCGCAACCTCTGCCTCCCAGGTTCAAGTGATTCTCCTGCCTCAGGGCCCCGAGTAGCTGGGATTACAGACATGTGCCACCATGTCCAGCTAATTTTGTATTTTTTAGTAGAGACAGGGTTTCTCCGTGTTCGTCAGGCTGGTCTCGAACTCCCAACCTCAGGTGATCCACCCGCCTCGGCCTCCCAAAGTGCTGGGATTACAGGCATGAGCCACTGCACCCGGCAGGACTAAGAGATTTAAGCAAACATATGCTACATAGTAGGAGAGTCAAATCAAATTAAGAAATTAACTTTCCTATAACAAGTGGAAAGCAAGTTATAAGTGGTGATGTCATTTCAGCAAAACCCAACCTGAAATTAATATTAATTTAGTTGATTTTAACCCTTCTAGCTATATTTCATTATTTCTAACTGTTTTGTTTTTGGCTGTGTATGAACTTATGAGCACAAGGAGATGCTGAGCTCGTAAGTTCACAATTTTAAGAAACTTTAACAATTCATCTCTGGAGACCTTATTTTTTCTCTTCAAAAGAAGTCTATGTATGATTCAAGTTTTTAAAATCCTGATTTGTTTTTCTTTTTTGTGTTATCTTCATCAGATTTTGATATCAGACTTATACTGGCTTTATAAAATGAATTTGAGAGTTTTTGACTCTAAAATGGTTGGGATAATATGGTAATTACCTATTATGTTGAAATAGCATGTGCTTGGTAATTATGAATCACCAGTGCATTTTTTTTTGAGACAGAGTTTCATTCTTGTTGCCCAGGTTGGAGCGCAATGGCGCGATCTTGGCTTACCATAACCTGGGTTTAAGCAAATCTCCTGCCTCAGTCTCCCGAATAGCTGGGTTATAGGTATGCGCTACCATGCTCGGCTAATTTTGTATTTTTAGTAGAGGCGGTGGGTTTTCCATGTTGGTCAGGCTGGTCTCGAACTCCTGACCTCAGGTGATCCACCGGCCTCTGCCTACCAAAGTGCTGGGATTATAGGTGTGAGCCACCACACCTGGCCACTAGTGCATTTTTTAGTGGTAGACATTGAGAAACTTCCAGATTTCTCTAAGGTTATTGTTCTACTCAAGCTTTCTATTTCTAGGGGCTATTTAGGAAACTATTGTCATAAAACTTCATTCCACCTGGTTTTAAATTTATTGGCAAAAAGTTGTGCATCTTATTTCCCTAATTGTTATTGTCTCCACTGATACCATGCCTTCTTTCTCATTTGTTTGTTGTATATTTTCCCACTCCCTTTCTAAGCTTGATATGCATTGTTTTGTCTTTCAAAAAACCAACTTTTGATTATACTCACCAATTTTACTTTTTTTGTCTTCCAATTCGTTAATTTCTAGCTATCTAGTTATCTTTATTGGTTCATTTTTCTTTCTTTTGGTTTATCCCGTTTTTTTTTTTTTTTTTTTTTTTCGTTGTACATTTATAAATATTCATTTTATTCTGATTAAAATTTTGGTCATATCTCTTAGATTTTAACATGATAGGCTTTCATTTTTGATTTCTATATAATTTACAACTGCCTCTGATCCAAAAATTATATAGAAAAATCAAGTTTTAAAAATTTGATTTAAACAAATAAATCGCCATTTACACATTAGTTTATCAGCTGGGCATGGTGGCTCACGCCTGTAATCCCAGCACTTTGAGAGGCTGAGGCAGGTGAATCGCCTGAGGTTGGAGTTTGAAACCAGTGTAACCAATATGGTGAAACCCTGTCTCTACTAAAGTAAACTACAAAAATTAGCCAAGCGTGACGGTGTGCACCTGTAGTCCCAGCTACTCAGGAGGCTGAGGCCGGAGAATCTCTTGAACCCAGGAGGTGGAGGTTGCAGTGAACCAAGATCATGCCATTGAACTCCAACTTGGATGACAGAGTGAGACTGTCTCAAAAAAAAATATTAATTTATCAGTCATCTATCACCACATTTTTCTAACATGCTTAAAAGATTGTCATTGTAACAGTGCCTGTGCCCAGTAGACCATTTCCATTCAAAATATGGTCTGAAAACCAACAGCCCTGACAGCCCCTGGGAGCTTGTTAGTATCTCAGGTCCCACCCCAGATCTCCTTAATCAGCATCTGCAGTCAGCAAGAACCCCAGGGGAGACTGAGGCATGGTAAAATTTGGTATCCACGTGTTGGTTTGGTCGGGCTGCAGTAAGAAAGTACCATCAGCTGGGTAGCTTAGACAACACAAATTAATCTCTCTCAGTTTTGGAGGCCAGCAGCCTGAAACCAAGGTGTTGGCTAGGTCGGTTGCTTCTGAGAGCTGTAAAGAAAGGGTCAGTTCCAGACATGTCCCCTCGGCTTGTAGGCAGCCATCTTATCTTCTCCCTGGAACTCTTAATGTCGTCTTCCCTTTGCATATGTCTGTTTCTGTGTTCAAATTTCCCCTTTTTTTAAGAACATGAGTTACATTGGATTAGGGCCCACCGTAATGAGCTCATCTTACAATTATGTCCACAGCAACTCTTTTTCCAAATAGGATCACATTCTGAGGTCCTGGGGACTAGAATTTTACCCTATGAATTTTAGAGGACAGGATTCAACCTAAAACAGTACTGCTTTGTACTGAACTATTATAATATATAAAGTCAGCAAATTTATAAGATCAGCTCACTGAGGACAACGAAAGGCCATCCAAATTACTTTTACTCTTAAAAATAGCTTACTTAGGTTGAGAGAGTTGTTATAAACATACCATAGCAACGTGTATTGTTTTTTTTTTTTTTTTTTGACAGTTTCGCTTTTGTTGCCCAGGCTGGAGTGCAGTGGTGCAATCTCAGCTCACTGCAACCTCCACCTCCCGGGTTCAAGTGATTCTCCTGCCTCAGGCTCCTGAGTAGCTGGGATTACAGGCATTCGGCATCATGCCTGGCTAATTTTTTTTCTTTTTTTTTGTATTTTTAGTAGAGATGGGGTTTCACCATGTTGGCCAAGCTGGTCTCAAACTCCTGACCTCAAGTGATCTGCCTGCCTCGGGCTCCCAAAGTGCTAGGATTACAGGCGCGAGCCACCGCGCTGGCCCTGATCTATTTTTGAGAAACCTGCACACACCAGGTTCTCTTGGGGATCTTGAGTCCTCATGTGACTTTCAGGCTCCTCCATTATCATCAAACTGAAGGGACCCAGTTTATTTGTAGTTTTCTTAAAGTGATACACTCAGGACTGACCATAACATCACAGATGTGATTTTAGCAGCACAAGTCATTCTGGACCACCACTTCTCACCAGTTCATAGTATTGGTCTTTTATTAGTTGAGGCTAGCATCACATTTTCTCTCTCTCTCCTATTCCTCTCTCATAACTCAGTGATCTTACTGGAATTTTTTTTTTTTTTTTTTTTTTTTT
>NW_016107335.1:7006709-7024937 GCF_001604975.1 Cebus imitator | reverse complement strand
TCCCTTTTCTTTTCTTTTTTTTCTTTTTGAGATGGAGTCTCAATCTGTCACCCGGGCTGGAGTACAGTGGTGGGATCTCGATTCACTGCCTTCTGGGTTCAAGTGATTCTCCTGGCTCAGCCTCCTGAGTAGCTGGGATTACAGCCATGTGCCACCACACCTGGCTAACTTTTGTATTTTTAGTAGAGACAGGGTTTCACCATGTTGGCCAGGCTGGTCTTACACCTCTGACCTCAGGTGAGCTACCCACCTTGGCCTCTCAAAGTGCTAGGATGACAGGCGTGAGCCATCAGGCCTTTTAATTGTTTTTCCACATGTTTCTGCACAGCTGCATTTTCCACGCACTGTTCTAGACCCAAGTGCACACCTGCAGGGGCCTCATTCCCATTGTTCCGGCCTTCCCTTGGCCCTGTCCCTCCGGCTCTCCATTCCTTTGAGTCTGATGTCAGTTCCACCCAGTGGATGTGACTTCTACGTCTTCACCTTGTCTTGGATAAAAATGAGGACCAGGACAAGGCCCTCTCCTTCCCTGGTGACTTCATTTTGTGAGTACCCTGAGGCGACTGTCCAGGATGCCTGTAGGATTGCCTGTCCAGCCCTCCTTTCCCATTGTTTTTTCCCTTTTCCATGTGATTGCAGAGGTAACAATGATTATTTACTTTGACTCCATTTTCTGGCCCCAGTTTATGAACCCGGGGATAGGCACCTATGGCAAAGCTGGGCCAATGAATATTTTCTGGTCAATATTTCATCTTAGAATAGGTAAAGTCCCACCAGTTTCTCCCTGGGTACTTCCTATAAGATATGCTCATATCAATCACATTTCCCACTAAAGAAGTGGAAACAAGCGCATTTGCAGAGGAAGGATCATAATTGTGTAACGAGCCTTCTGTCTGAATACTTACTGCATGCCAGGTGCTGATCTGTGCACCATGAGCAGATATGTTAATTCACTGAATCTTCACAGCCCTTGGAGGTAGGTTGATATTGCTATTATTACTTTTCCCAGATGTAAAGACAAAAGCAGAGATGGAGAGTGTCCAGACGTCATTCAAGCCTGTAGTTGTAATTATTCCTTGAGGCTACAGCTGCTGTAGCTGCTAGGTCCTGGGAGACATTTGAGTCAGCTCACAATACATCTCTCTCTGCTTCCTGCCTGCCTGCCTTCCTTCCCCGCTCCCTTCCTCCCACCCTTTCCCCCTCCCCTCTTGCAGAGGCAGTGGTGTAATCTTGGCTCACTACAACTTCCCCTCCCAGGTTCAAGCAGTTCTCTGCCTTAGCCTCCTTAGTAGCTGGGACTACAAGTGCACACCACCACATCTGGCTAATTTTTGTACTTTTAGTAAAGATAGGTTTTGCCATATTGTCCAAGCTGGTCTCGAATCCCTGACCTAAGGTGATCTGCCCACCTCAGCCTCCCAAAGTGCTGGGATTACAGGCATGAGCGCCATCACACCAGCCACACCTCCCTTTCTTTTGCTAAAGTTAGCTCCAGGAGATTTATTTAATTTACAACCAAAATATTTTAGAATATAACCAAATAACATATCAATCTAAATAATAACTAATACTACTAGAATTCCAGAATGCAGCTTCTTTGTTTCCCTCATGTGCACAAATAAAAAATAAAATATTTTTGGGCCGGGGGGGGTTGGCTCACGCTTGCAATCCCAATATTTTGGGAGGCTGAGGCGGGTGGATCACCTGAGTTCAGGAGTTCAAGACCAGCCTGGCCAACATAGTGAAACCCCATCTCTACTACAAATAAAAAAATTAGACAGGCGTGGTGGCACACTCATGTACTCCCATCTACTCGGGAGGCTGAGGCAGGAGAATCACTTGAACCCAGGAAGCCGAGGTTGCAATAAGCCAAGATCACACCATTACACTCCAGCCTGGGCAAAAGAGCAAAGCTCCGTCTCAAAAAAATAAAAATAAAATAAAGCATTTTTGTCAAATATTCAGAAGAAATCCAATTAGACCATATCTACTGCACTTTTTTGTTGCAACAGACTCCACAAATATAATAATAAAGCTGGAGTTTTCTCTGAAGACAGCACAGTAAAGTTAATGTACACCTTTCAATGTGCAAGCTTAATAATTCATTTTTATCTCTTCTGCCATGGCAACAGCAAAAAAGATAAAACTGATTCATTCTTAGAAGCTAATATATGCATATAATTTGTGTTTATACTGTATTTAAAATAGAACTAAGGTTATCAACACAGTCTCAGGACAGAGCAATTATTACTGACATTAAGAAGGGGGAAATGATTCAGAAAATTTTAGAACAACATAAGATGGTAAATACATTTTTGTGTTTTTAGATGTATTGTCATCTTATTACCATAATTTTCCCCAGAAGGAGTAAGGGGTTAAAAACATGCAAATAAGGAAAAGTGTTTCAATGAGATGGCAAAACATCCAAGGCATTTAGACGGATGGTTAGATGGATCGTTTTCTTCACATTGTTTCTGCCTGCAGGTGTCTTCAAAAACGTTACCCAGTCCGCCTCCCGACTGCCAGCATTGTCATTTGCTTCTATAATGAAGAATTTCATGCCTTGTTTCGTACCATGTCCAGCGTCTGGAACCTCACGCCACACTATCTTCTTGAAGAAATTATTTTGGTAGATGACATGAGTGAAGTTGGTAAGATAGGAAGCTCATCATCTAATCTACTTTTGTTGTTGTTGTTGAGATGGAGTCTTGCTCCATTGCCCAGGCTGGAGTCCAGTGGCACAGTCTTGGCTCCCTGCAACCTCCGCCTCCCGGGTTCAAGACATTCTGCTGCCTCAGCTTCCCAAGTAGCTGGGATTATAGGCACACACTACCATCCCCAGCTAATTTTTGTATTTTGAGTAGAGACGGGGTTTCACCATGTTGAACAGGCTGGTTTTGAACTTTTGACCTCAAGTAATCTGTCCGCCTCAGCCTCCCAAAGTGCTGGGATTACAGGTGTAAGCCACCATGCCCAGCCATCTAATCTACTTTGAACGTAGTGCTCTCCCCGATGGCACTTGAGTATTTTGTACGAAGAATCTTTTTGGTGGGTACTGGGGTAGGCACTGCACCAGGGGCCCTTGGCACATGGTGGACGTGTGAGGTCTCGGCTCGTGGCAGGGGGGTGGAGGGGCAGTGCTTCCACAGCATAAACACAGGGACACCATCCACATCCTTAGAGATACCTTCAGGGAGAAGTGACATGTCAACTGACATCTGAATGATAAGTTGGAATAATCCAGGTGGAGAGGAAGGGAAAGGTGTTTTAGGCAGCTCAAGCAGCATTGTAAAGGCCCAGAAGCAAGAGAAGACACAGTGAGCTTGAAATACATGCTGCCATATTACGTGTAGTTTACACATGAGTATAAGTTGCAGGGGTAAGGTGGGCGGAACCAGAGTTATTAAAAGGGAACTCCCAGCCCGGCCCTGTGGCTCACACCTATAATCCCAGCACTTTGGGAGGCCAAGGTGGGCAGATCCCTTGGGCTTAGGAGTTCAAGAGCAGCCTGGGCAACATGGCAAAACCCCATCACTTTAAAAAAGTGTGTGTGGGGGTAACTGCTCATAAAAAGCATTGCTTGAATTTTATCTTGAAGCTATGAGGAGCTATTAGGGGCTTAATGCAGGAAAAGGAGATGATCTAGGAATTCCGTGAAAGAAGTGGAAACGGGCCAACTGCAGTTCTGTGTGTATTCTTCCATGCTTACTGGTTTTAAAGAATCGTGATACTAGCACTAGTTAGCAACACTTAGAATTTGAAATTATTCATCTAATTTACAATGGAGTACAAACCTTAGGCAAGCCAGCAGTATCGAAGCAATGATGTCAATACTGGGTAAGTTTCAGGCTGAAAGTCTACCCAATCCACTGTAAACGTGACTCACTATGAGATCAGAAGCAAAACAAGGAGGAGGAGCAGTAAGAAGAACAGGCAGAGGAAGAAGCCATCCATGAGGTTCACCCTATGGGGAAGTGAATCTAGGTGACTCCTGAATGTGACTCAAGTCACTGGCAGTTGTGTGGTAGAACTGTAGAGGCTGGCCAGGCAGCTGTCGTAAATAACACCATTTCTAAGGGGGTCACCAATCTCTGAGGCCACAAGACTGTTTACTTCTAGCCTTGTGCATGGGAAGAGTGTGGAGTGAGGGCCTGGCTTCCCTGCTGCCGCGTCACCGACGCTGCGTCATCTGCTCAAAAGACTGAGCAACATGTTTGCAACTTACTGGTCAAGAAGTCGCTGGGAAAGCCACCAGCAGGGGACAGAATGGGATAACCTGACAGACTGTGGAATTCAAACTTCTCACGCAGAAGTACAAGGATGCTGCCATGGGGACACCATGCCAGGAATGACCATAGGATGGATACCGCACCCAGCCTTTCAGAACCATGAATTTAGAGACGTATCTGGTGTCTTAGCTTGGCACTGTAACAAAACACCACAAAGCGGGTGGCTTAAACAACAAACATTTATTTCTCAGAGTGCTGGTTGGAAGTCCAAGATCAGGGTGCCAGCAGGCCGAGTTCTTACAGAGGGCCTCTCCCTGGGTGATGGCCAGCCATCTTTCCGCTATGTCCTCATGTTGCGGAAAGAGCAATCTGGCTCTATGGCCCAACTGTGTCCCTGCAAGGCCCCACCCACAAATACCATCATATTGTGGGTACTTTGAATTTTAGTGGGGACACACACATCCAGGCCATGTGTGTCAACCTTCCCATACGTTCATCATACATCGTGGTCCCCTTCAGAAGAGATGAGGGGGTCGCTGCTGCCAACATGCGGGTATGCTGCCCAGCCAGACACCTCTGCCTCTCCTCCTCAATCTGAGCCTTTGACCCACGGGGAGCCTCAAATGCAGGAGTAGGTTGTTCTAGCCTCTGACGGAGCTCAGGGTTGACTCCTTCCTGCCTTTAATTCACAGTGACTTCATCATGGGTTTAAGGGCAATTTCTTCAACAAAACCCTGTCTTTCCAGCTGACACCCACAGTTATTGCCAATAGACTGCTCAGCGTTGGGAAGCAGGACCAGAGGCCCAGGCAGCTGCCCCCACTGAGTTACAGAAACAGCCTGTCCATGACCTGATGCCATTCACCGTTTCCATAGTCCTGGTCCCTCTAGACTGCAAGCCAACAACATGGACATCTTCTAAAATACCCAAGCCCTCCACTTCCTAGTCAGTGACTGCTGCTGCCTCAATGCCTTTATCTCCTCTAGGGCCTGGCTCGTGGTGTCCAGCTTCTCCCTCCTTCTGCCACCTCCTACATCCTGGATGTGAGCGGGGTGTCTGGAGACCTTCGAGCTGAGATGCTGCCCAGGCCTGCAAGTACAGCTGTGCAGCCTGTATGCCTGCCTCTTTCTAAAAACGAGGAAGGAGATCCCTCCTTCTGCTGGGTTACCATGAACCTGCTCCCGTTGAACCTGCTCGTGGCCCCCGATTCCTGGGACTTGGAAATGTCAACCTCTGAGGCACCTGCATCCATCTCACCTGCTCCCAGACTCCTTTATCATCATCGTATTAACCTCCAAATATTAAGTGACTGTTGGGTCCCAGGCTCTGTGCCGGGTGATATATTTCTTCCTCATACTAGAGTACCAACAGGAACGTGATGCTCATCCCTTCTCTCAGCTGAGGAACTTTCCTAAAAACTACTACAAAGTTAGAAGTGCAGATAGTAGCAAAGCCAGATTGCGCCAAAGCTCTATAATGCATGATTTTTCTATTAAAATGTTAATAGTGATTTACTAAAATAGAGGTATCCACTAGAACCATAGAATAATATTTACAGAGGTGGGCATGGTGGCTTACACCTGTAATCCCAGAACTTTGGAAGACCGAGGTGGGAGGACCCCTTGAGGCCAGGAGTTCAAGACCAGTCTGGGCAATATAGCAAGATACTATCTCTACAAAAAAATTTAAAAATTAGCTGGATGTGGTGGCGCATACCTGTAGTCCCAACTACTCAGGATGTTGAGGCAGGAGGATTGCTTGATCCCAGGAGGTCAGGGCTGCGGTGAGCTATGATCATGCCACTGCACTCCAAACTTGGCAATGGAGTGAGGCCTTGTCTCAACAAAAAATAAAAAGAAAAATATTTACAGTTGATTTTAATAGTGAATCACTTTTCTTTCTCTCCCTTAAATAAAATAAAAATTATCTTTCTTTTTTTTTTGGGGGGGGGGGCGGAGTTTTGCTCTTGTTGCCCAGGCTGGAGTACAATGGCACAATATTAGCTCACTTCAACCTCTGCCTCCCAGGTTCAAGCAATTCTCCTGCCTGAGCCTCCCAAGTAGCTGGGATTACAGGTACCCACCACTATGCCCGGCTAATTTTTGTGTTTTTAGTAGAGACAGGGTTTCACCATGTTGGCCAGGCTGGTCTCAAACTCCTGACCTCAAGTGATCTACCCACCTTGGCCTCCCAAAATGTTGGTGGCGTGAACCACACGCCTGGCCCAAAAAATTCTTTTAAAGTTAGAGCTTCTGTGGAATAGCATGGATTTTAGGAATAAGTCATAGTGATGATACACTGTTTTAATTTCTATAGTTGCAGTTTATACATTGGTATGTGTTGAATGTTTTTCCAGGTGATTTGAAAGAAAAACTAGACTATCACCTGGAAACTTTTCGGGGAAAGATGAAAATAATAAGAAATGAAAAGAGAGAGGGGCTGATTCGAGCCAGACTGATTGGAGCTTCTCATGCTTCAGGTAGGAACATTCCTGGGGACAAGAGCCAGTGACAGGCCAGAGATCTTCCCTTCTGAGCATCACTCTTCCGCAGGGAGCCCTTCCGTGTCTCTGTCTGCCTCACCAGAAGAGTGGAAATCTATTCCACCCAGATGAGCCTTTAATCTTCTTTTGCCTCTGAAAGCGTTCTGCTTTAAAATGTCAGTTTGCTATTTTGGTTGAAGATATTCTTTTGCAAGGACCATAATGTCAGCACCTCTCACAGGCTGAGTTCCCCAGTACCAGCTCTGAGATGGAGTTTCAGCCACACGGGACCCACCGGGAGCCACAGGAGGGAGGAGAGCAAGACTGGGGGTAGGGTGGGCAGGAGGGAGCTGCAGACTCATCCATGGGGTCCTCTGAAGCCAGGGCCCCACGATGAAATGACAAGGGAAAGAGTTTATGGGGCAAGGGATAGGAGAACAGAAGAAAAAATGTGAGCTGACGCTTCTGGTCTGACACGCATAGAGGAGAAGAGAGAAGGAAGGAGGCTTACTTTGAAGAGTTTCAGACAGGGCGTGGGGCTCAGAAAGGCTCAGTGGGCTGGTGGGAGTCCCAGTTTGAAGGTTGCTTGTTAACGAGGCCTATACTGGAACCAGGTGGCGCATGTCCAGTTCCTCCCCCCACCACCCACACACCGTGCTTAGTCATTGGGCGGCAGCGCCGTGGGAACGGCTTGACCTTGGCATGAGCTTCAGTAGATCCCAAAGCTTTGGCAGTGGGAAGCGCTCAGAGCCGTCCCCCGCAGCAAGTCCTTATGAAGGGACATCTCAGCAGCACACTCCCAGGGCTGCCACCGAGAGCCATTCAAAGAGATCCAGATCCAGGTAAGGAGACCAGGCATGGACCAGTCACTGGACATGAACACCGCAGATATGACCTTGGACATGGTACCCGTGGCTAACCAAGGACAATCCTGGGGAGGCACTTTGTTGTGAGCCATTGGCTGTCAACGCTGCTGGGCGGCCGAGTACCAGGAGCATCTGAGCAGCTTGCTAGAGGGTCCACGCCTCCTCCGATCACACCTCCTGCCACACGAGGGGAATGTTGACAGAACACTGAGCTGGAACCTCAGGAGGTGAATCATATATAAGGTCATTCCTCAGGCTGCATTGCAAGCTGATAAAACGGCCCTGCTCCTTAGCAGGAGACACTTCCTTACAGGAAGGAAGGCCAAAAAAAAAAGTGAAACTGGATTCTCTTTTTCCATGTTGGCCTGACCAGTGGAGACATTCTCTTATTTAACTACAAAGATAATACATATTCATTGTCCAAAATTCAAGAGAAACCAAACACAATATGGAGTGCGTCTTTTCAGACCCTCATTTTTATGCATATATATTATATACATACACAGGGTTAGGGATTTCTATTTATTTTCCTTTTTTTTTTCTTTTTGAGACAGTTTCCCTGTCACCAGGCTGGAGTGCAGTGGCTCAATCTGCAACCTCCACCTCCTGGGTTCAAGCAATTCTCCTGCCTCAGCCTCCCAAGTAACTGAGATTATAGGCACCTGCCACTATGCCTGGCTAATTTTTGTACTTTTAGAAGAGATGGGGTTTTGCCATGTTGGCCAGGCTGATCTCAAACTCCTGGTCTCAAGTGTTATCTGCCCACCTCAGCCTCCCAAAGTGCTGGGATTATGGGCGTGGGCCACCGTGCCCAGCCTGGGACTTTTAAATATATGGAATCATACTATCTGTATTGTCCTGAGACTCTTTTATTTTTAATTTTTGGAACTTTTCCCATGACAGTACTTAAGACTTACCTCAGTTTTGAATTGCTGTGTTATATGATATTTCATACGGATTTTATTTTTTATTTTTATTCCTTGAGACAGAGTCTTGCTCTGTCACCCAGGCTGGAGTGCAGTGGTGTGATCTCAGGCTCCTGCCTCAGCCCTCCCCAGTAGCTGGGATTACAGGTGGATGTCACCACACCCAGCTAATTTTTTTGTATTTTTTGTAGAAACAGGGTTTCGCCATGTAGGCCAAACTGGTCTTGAACTTCTGACCTCGAATGATCCAACCTCCTTGGCCTTCCAAAGTTCTGGGATTACATGCGTGAGACACAACTCCCAGCCCATATGGATTTTGCAATTGATTGTCATAACTTGTTTAGCCATCTCTGAACTGGTGATTTTTCTTTTTTATTATTACCTCAAAAATGCAGCAGTTACAACTGGTGAATATAGATCTTTGTGCAAATGTGTGATTGATGGTGCCTATGAGATAAATTCCTGAAAGTGAAATTGCTGGGAAAAAGAGAATTTTTATTTTAAATTTTGAAAGATAATGCCAAATTTTCCCTGAAAAGTTTGTACCAATTAACAGTCTGATCACATTGATAAAGTGCCCTTTCTCTGCAGACAGAGCTGAATGCGACCCGCCTTTCGATGTTCGCCACAGTTGGCCAAAGCATACGCCATCTTCTCTTTTCTTGGTATTACCAGCTGTTGAAGTTTTTCATATTTTCATGGATTGCTTGCAGATCATTTTTATGTGGATTTATCTGTTCATATCCTTTGCCAATTTTTCTAATGCGTTGTTTATCTTTTTGTTATTGATTCAACGTGTCTTTATAACAGAAAGTCTACATTATGAACACAATATCATTTCTCAGGCCACAGCCTATGTTTTCTTCTTCACTGGGGCGTCTTATGTTGAGCAGAATTCTATTTATTATTTACTTATTTATTCATTTATTTTGAAACAGGGTCTTACTCTGTTGCCCAGGCTGGAGTGCAGTGGCACAATCTTGGTTCACTGCAACCTCTGCCTCCTGAGTTCAAGTGATTCTTGTGCCTCAGCCTCCTGAGTAGCTGGGATTACAGGTGCCCACCACCGCACATGGCTAATATTTTGTCTTTTTAGTAGAGACAGGGTTCCACCATGTTGGTCAGGCTGGTCTCGAACTCCTGACCTCAAGTGGTCCGCCTGCCTCAGCCTCCCAAAGTGCTGGGAGTAAAGGCATGAGCCACCCTGCCTGGCCAGAAATTTTTAAGTCTTTAAGTTCACCAAAAAGCACACTTCCTCTTGCTGGGCACAGAGCTAGACTGAACTTCCTAGCCTCTCTTCAGTAGGAATAGCCTTGTGACTAAGTTTTAGCCATGGGATGTAAGCGCAAGTTACATGTACCATTTCCTGACCAAGGCTCTTAGGAAGCCAGTCTGTCTCCTCCACGCTCTTATTTCCTGTTCTGGCTGGCTGGGGCAGAGATGACTAAGTGACTTTGAAGAGCCTCTGCCAGCCTGCATCCCTGAATGACCACGTGGAGGGCTTCCCCAATCAGGAGCACCTGCCCTGGATGGCTGAATGCGTAGAAATAAACTTCTATTGCATTTGAGCCATTATCATTTTGGAATCTTATTATAATAGTAGCTAGCTTTAGCTTAATTTTAAAAAACCAAATGTATTAATATTTTTTATTTATGACTTTTGGTTTTTGTGTCCTGTTCAAGAAGTTCTTCCTTACCCTGAGATCATGATGATACTCTTCTTTAGTTTCTTGCACATGGTACAAAAAATTTGCCTTTTACGTTAAACTGTGAGTCTAGCTGGAGTTGGTTGTTCGGGGAATGGGGTAAGTTAAGAATGTCATGTAATTTTTTCATAATGAATATCCAGTTTTCCCCACACCATTCATTGAATAATCCACCCTTTCTTCACTGGTTGCAATGCTATTTCCATCATTTTATTAAATGTCTATGTATTCCTGGGTCTGTTTCCAGCATCTCTTCCGCTCTATGCTTATATTTTTGTATTTCTAGGCTAATCACGCTGTCTCTTGATTAGTAAAGCTTGATAAGAAGTTTTGATATCTTCTTATCTTCTTGATAAGAAGATTTGTAGGAGAAATCTTTTCACTTCATTCTGTGAAAGTGAAAGTGTCTTAGCTAGGATTGTCTCATCAAGTTCCAGGAAAAAATGTGTTGAGATTTTCACTGGAGTTGTATAGAGATGATAGATTAAAATGGGTAAGAATTTACAGCTTTTTTATGATAAATGCTCCCATCCATGGACATTTATTTTGCTTTTATATTCTTTTGGTGTTTTGTCATTTGCTCTATAGATATGTGCAAAGATATTTCTGTTTATCTTGATTTTTTAGTTGCTGTTTTAAAAATTGTGATTTGGGACCTTCCTGTTTTATTACTGGTATATAGGAATGAGACCTTTTGGTATATTTGATCATGTAAATAGAAACCTTAGTAAACTTAGTTGTTAGTGATTGATGGGTAGAGTCGCTTGCATTTTCCATCAGCTGAAGATAATTTTCCTTCTACCTCTCTAATGTTGATTAGAAGTGGCGGCAGCAGTCATCCTTTCTGCTTTTGACTTCCATGGGAATAATTCTGATGTACCATTTAGTTGCTGTGTTTATGTGTATTAGTGTCCTAGGACTGTTACAACGGCATATCACAAACCAAGTGGCTTAAAACAACAGAAATTCCTTTTTTCCCAGTTTTGGAGGCCAGAGTCTCCTGAGTATCTGGATTATGAGTAGCTGGCATGTGCCACCACACCTGGCTAATTTTGTATTTTTAGTAGAGACAGGGTTTCACCATGTTGGTCAGGCTGGTCTTGAACTCCCAACCTCGTGATCTGCCCACCTCAGCCTCCCAAAGTGCTAGGATTACAGGCGTGAGCCACCACACCCGGCCTCCCTGACCTTTCTCTTCCTGCCTCCCTCACCCACTCCTACCTGCATGGGCCTTACTGCTTCTCTCCCAGCCTGTCAAGCCTCAAGGTGTGGGCAGGTGTCACTCCTTCTGAGACCTGCAGGGGGCACCTTCCCCGCCTCTTCAGCTTCTGGCTGTGGCTGCCAGCCCGGGCTGCAGAGTTGTCACCCGCAGCTCCGCCTCTCTGGTCAAATGTGTGTCTGTGTCTGTCTCCCCCAACCTAATCTCAGAAGGACACCAGTCGCCTTGAGTGAAGGGCCGGCCCTACCCCAGTGTGACCTCATTGCATCTGCAAACATCCTGTTTCCAGATAAAGACACATTATGAGGTTCCCGAGATTAGAACTTGAAAATATCTATTTGGGGAACTCACTTCAACCCATAACACTACGATTTGGATTGCTTTTGTTTAAAAAGGGAGTCTTACTATTTTTTTTTTATTTCAAAAATTTTCAAGCCCACATAATACCCATAGAAACACTCCCCTAGAGTTGCTAGGTGCAGATGTAAGTATCTCACAGCACCCACTCAACACATGTGCTCTCTGCCTCTTCTCACTCCGCGCACACACATCGAATCTATGTTTAAGAGTAAGGTACAGACTGGACACGATGGCTCACGCCTGCAATCCCAGCACTCTGGGAGGCTGAGGCGGGTGGATCCCTTGAGGCCAGGAGTTCGAGAGCACCCTGGACAACGTGGTGAAACCCCATCTCTACTAAAAAATACAAAAATTAGCTGGGTGTGGTGGTACATGCCTGTAATCCCAACTGCTTGGGAGGCTGAGGCAGGCGAATTACTTGAACCAAGGAGGCAGAGGCTGCAGTGAGCCAAGATCATGCCACTGCACTCCAGCCTGGGCAACAGAGCAAGACCCTGTCTAAAAAAAAAAAAAAATGTAAGATGCATTTATGATTTTCTTTGTTTGTACTGTGTTCTTATACTTTTTGCGTTACCAGATTCATAGAACAAATTGTATGTTTTTTTCTTTTTTTCTAAAAATTTACATAAGGCAGAGATTAACCATGTTTGGGAGATTACAGAAAATTGGCCTATAAACTGCCCAGGCACTGGTGTCTTTTTTGGTTTCCTCTTTAATCCAGATTTTTTTTTTTTTTTAGGAGTGAATTTGAAAGTTTCCAAATAATTTTAAGAGGTTTTTAAAATTATCTTTTAATTGTTTATTACTAGTTAACTGTATTGTGGTCAGAAATTTGAAATTTGTTGTGTCTTAAGCTGGGTCAGTTTTTCAAAATGCCTATGTATATTTTATACTTTTTTTCTTTTTAAGACGGGCTTTTTCTCTGTCACCCAGGCTGGAGTGCAGTGGCGCTGACAAAGCTCACTGCAGCCTCAAACACCTGGGGTCAAGTGATCCTCCCACTTTAGCCTCTCAAGTGTTGGAATTTCGAGCATGAGCCACCACGCCTGGCCTATTTTTTTTTTTTTTTTTTTTTTGACAGAGTCTCACCCTGTTGCCCAGGATGGAGTGCAATAGGGTGATCTCAGCTCACTGTAACCTCCACCCCCATCTCCCAGGTACAAGCAGTTCTCTTGCTTCTGCCTCCCAAGTACCTGGGATTACAGGCATGTGCCACCATACCCAGCTAATTTTTTTTTTTTTTTTTTTTTTGTATCTTTGGTAGAGACAGGGTTTCACCACATTGACCAGACTGGTCTTGAACTCCTGACCTCATGATCCGCCGGCCTCGACCTCCCAAAGTGCTGGGATTACAGGTGTAAGCCACCGCGCCCGGCCAACTGACCTATTTTTTAAATTTTTGGTGGAGATAGGGTCTTGCTATGCTGCCCAGGCTGGTCTCAAACTCCTGGTCTCAAGCAGTCCTTGTACCTTAACCTCTCAAAGTGCTGGGATTATAGGCATGAGCCACCACGCATGGCCCTTCTAAGTGAATTTTAAAGGAATGTTTATTTTTTCTTTTTGGTTGTAGGCTCTGTGTGTGCATGTGCGTGTGTGTGTGTAAATTTTGTTGTGCATATCTTTGATATTCTTACTGATGGAATTCGACTTGATTTCTAAGTTTCTGAGAGTTGTACTGAAACCTTCAGCTGTGGCTGTGGAGGTGTGCACCTACTTCTCCTGGCCCCTTTGCCAGCGCTTGCTATCTGTCACCCTGTCTGTTCCCCCCGCCCCAACTGATGGAGGTGGCTGCCTGCACCAGGTGTGCTCCTGAGTCACAGTGTGGGATCCTGTGTGCGGGCAGGTGGGCAGCAGCCAGTGGACCTTCATTAATGTGTCCAAGTACTCACTCATCCATCAAGGATTCGTCTGTCACCGACTGTGTGCTACTCATGTACATTTATTCTTTTTTTTCCATTTTTATCAATTCTCTTGAGGGGCAAACTGTGTCCACTGAGCATGGAGATGGGTTTTCACATGACATTCATGTGCGTACACTCCTTTGGAGCTGGGTCATCTTCCTGGGGAGCTATTTGCATTATTTCAAAGTGATGCTGTACCTCCCATAGCGCCCGCCATGATGTGTTCCCTGCTTTCCCTGACCTTTTCTTTTCTTTTCTTTTTTGGAGACAGTTTCACTCTGTCACCCAGGCTGCAGTGGAGTACAGTGGTGCGCTCTTGGCTCATGGCAACTTGTAACTCCCAGGTTCAAGCGATTCTCCTGCCTCAGCCTCCTGAGTATCTGGATTATGAGTAGCTGGCATGTGCCACCACACCTGGCTAATTTTGTGTTTTTAGTAGAGACAGGGTTTTACCACGTTGGTCAGGCTGGTCTTGAACTCCCAACCTCGTGATCCGCCCACCTCAGCCTCCCAAAGTGCTAGGATTATAGGCGTGAGCCACCACACCCGGCCTTCCTGACCTTTCTCTTCCTGCCTCCCTCACCTACCCCTAGCCGCGTGGGCCTTAGTGCTTCTCTCCCAGCCTGTCAAGCCTCAGCCTGTCTCAGAGCCTCTGCACGTGATTGGTTTCCCCTGGAATGTTCTTCCAGGCATCTGAGTCACCTGTTATCTCACTTTGTTACGTTCTCAGATCAAATGCCGCCTTATCTGAGTAGTCTTTCAAACCACCCCATATATAAATAGCAGACCCCTCCCTCTCTATCACTCTTACCCCCCATTTCTTTCTCTTTGTAATTCTCATCACTATCTGTCCATGTCTCTGGGCCGGTTGTGCTGGCCACGTGGCTGCTGAAGCCGCCACAGATTGCGGGAGCCGAGGTGGAGAGCCTTGGGGAATGCTGTGCTGTGCCACAGGCTCGAGGAGACTGCCTGCGATGCAGCAGATAGCCGACTCCACGGAGGAGAGTGGGAAGGCAGGGGCTTTGCAAAGAGAAGAAGAAAGAGAATGTTACAATCACATGGCTTGAATCTAAAGAAATCTGCAATCAGTTGGCACGATTTTTTGTGTTTTGTTTTGTTCTTGAGATGGAGTCTTGCCCTGTCGCCAGGCTAGAGTGCAGTGGCACAGTCTTGGCTCACTGCAACCTCGCCTCCTGGATCAAGCGATTCTCCTGCCTCAGCCTCCCTAGTAGCTGGGACTACCGGTGGTGGCTCATGTGTGTAATCCAGTACTTTGAGAGGCGGAGGCAGGCGGATCACGAGGTCACAAGATAGAGACCATGCTGGCCAACATGGTGAAACCCCAACTCTACTAAAAATACAAAAATTAGTTGGGTGTGGTGGCATTTTTTTTCTTTTTTTGCATGGAAGCAGAAGTCACAGTTTGGAGGCACCCATGGCTGATGATTGAACCGTGGGTAATGATTAAATGCCAGTGTTGCTTTTGGATGCTGGGTTCAGGCAGTTTGGGAAAAGGAGTTGTTTTTTTTTAAATTCTATCAGTAATATTGCAGGGAACAGTGTCTTCCATGGAGAGTTAGACAAGTCAGTCTTCTGAGCCTCAGCCTCCTAATCCCAAATATGGGAATGATGCTATTGAACTAACATGGCTGTTACAATGATCAAACATTTGTTTTTTGCAGTGTGTATTAAATAAATACTTATTATACAGTGATTAGTACAAATAAATAATTAAAACATAAATATTGAATTTTATGCTTCAAAATGAAAAAATACCTAAAATAAAAAAATACCGGGTAAAAATAATAAAATACAAAATATTAATGGTGGAAAGGCTCTCAGGGGTTTTAGAACTCATCAGCCTTTTATCCCAGTTAAAGAAGCTAAGCTCCCGCAAGATTAGAGACTTGCTCTAGGTCACGTCACTCCAGGCTCAAACCCGGGAATTCTGATGCCAGCTCAGCAGGCATCATCCCACCACCAGATTATGAGGATGTAGCGTGCAAACAAAATTGAGGATTTTTAATAGTATAGTTGCTTTGATTTCTTTTTACAAAATCCAAATGGCTAGGTTTAACAGATTTATAGTGAGTTAAATAGACATGCTTATGTATTTTACAAAAACTGGTTATTTGCTTAAGCACAGGGTCTCTGTAAATCACTGACATAGATTTTGCACACCACATTCTTAAACATCAATACCAAAAAATTGGAAAGCTGTAGTAATAACAGGCCGGATGCAGTGGCTCACGCCTGTAATCCCAGTACTTTGGGAGGCTGAGGCAGGATTGCTTGAGGCCGAGAGTTTGAGACCAGCCTGGGAAACATGAGAAGATGTCATCTTTACAAAAATAAATAAATACATACTACCCGGGCATAATATTTATACCTGTAATCCCAGCTATTTGGGAGGGTGAGGCAGGAGGATCACTTGAGCCCAGGAGCTTGAGGTTACAGTGAGCTGTGACTACGCCACTGCACTCTAGCCTGGGCGACACATCACAACCCCATCTCAAAAAAACAAATAAAAAAATGATGTAGCAATAATATAATGTGTAAGTAAAAAAAGAAAAAAAATTTTTTTTTAGAGACGGGGTTTCACCATGTTGGCCAGGATGGTCTCAATCTCTTGACCTCGTGATCCGCCCGCCTTGGCCTCCCAGAGTGCTGGGATTTCAGGTGTAAGCCACCGCACCCGGCCCAAAAATATTTTCAAGACTTTAAAAATGCTTGGCTTTAGAGACAAGCTGGAAATTTTAATGTTATGTAAATTAAATATAATGAGTTACTTTTAAATGTAAAAATATGGACACTAACCAAAGAAATAAAATAAATACAAAATAGAGAAAACCAAGAAATACTGTGAAATTGATACATACAATATTTGTTGCTTTTCAAAAAACAAGTTAACAAGCCTTGCAAACCACAACCTCTGGAGAAATCGTGTAAATAGATAACTACAGGAGAGCAGAAAATAAGCTGCTCCACAGGGAAAGATGGAGAACGTAGCTCCCAACTCCAAACTTCAGGGAGCAACGGAATTGTTGAGACTATTTCCACAAATATTCTCTGGAAGCAAGTATGGGAAAATTCCTCTATCAGGCAGGCCTGACCTCATTCCCTTATTCATCACAAGCCCTGAAGAGAATCTGATGAATGTCTGATAGGTTATCTGTCACGTGAATGATAGGCTATCTCTTTACTTCTGCTGGCCTTTCCTAGCAATAAACTTTAGATCCTCATAAAATATTCCTGTGAAGGAAAGAAATCAACTGAAGAGGAGCCCTGGCTACTACTTTGCTCTCCTTATAGGATGTAAATTTCCCCTGCTAAATACTTTCTGTTGAGTGAAAATAAAATCTCATTGAAATGTAGGTGCTAGGGGGCCTGTTCTCACATATTTTTTAACTTAAATCAGCACTCAGGAATACTCCATATTAACTTTGCATAAAGTATAATTTTAAATTATTTTGCAATTTTTAACATTTGTGGTCTTTGGGGATCATTAGAATCCTCAAAGTTGCAAACATTTCAATCTTTCAATGTTAAGGGTACCAGTGTACACTTTATGCATTAAAGAGACGTCACAAATCTGCATGGGAAAAAGACTTTTAAAATGTTTGTTTTTGTTGTTATTTAATGCCATATATACAATTAGCCATTTTGGGAAATTGTAAGTCTTTATTTCATACCATAACCCAAACAAATTATAACTGGATTAATGTTAATTTTATTTAAAAAAATCAAACCATGGCCAAGGCAGGTGGCTCGTGCTTGTAATCCCAGAGCTTTGGAGGCCAAGGCAAGAGGATTGCTTGAGGCCAGGAGTGCTCAACCAGCCTAGCAACACGGTAAGACACCATCTCTACAAAAATTTTTGTTAAAAAATTAGATGAGTGTGTTGGCGCACACCTGTGGTCCTGGCTACTCAGGAGGCTGAGGCAAGAGGATCACCTGAGTCCAGAAGTTGGAGGTTATAGTGAGCTGTAATAGCACCGCTCCAGCCTAGGTGACAGAGTGAGACTGTCTCTTTAAAAACAATATTATCACAAACATATAAGAAAATTTTAAAAAGATAAAAAGAAAACATAGATTAATACTTGCTTGTTCTAGGAATAAAGAAGAAATTTCAAAGCTTAAAACCAATGGAAAAGACAGCTGAAAAAAAGTCCATTTTTTTTTTAACAAAAAGCATGTAAAATTGCTGCAAATAAGAAATAACAATAGAGACTAAGGAAAATATGACAAGACAAAAAGTTAATATTCTTAGTATGTAAAATGTAAATTTAAAATCCATTAAAAATACTCCTCCAGGCCAGGCATGGTGGCTTATGCCTGCAATCCCTTTGGAAGTATAATCCCTCAGCACTTTGGAAGGCTGAGACAGGCGGATCACTTGAAGTTAGAAATTCAATACCAGCTTGGCCAACATGGTGAAACTCCATCTCCACTAAAAATACAAAAATTAGCTGGATGTGGTGGCACTTGCCTGTAATCCCAGCTACGCAGGAGGCTGAAGCAGGAGAATCACTTGAAACC
>NW_016107335.1:7003479-7006529 GCF_001604975.1 Cebus imitator | reverse complement strand
AAAAAAAATTTAACCAGAATTTTTTTTATTGAGGTGAGATTAACATAAAACTGACCATTTTTAAATGAACAATTGAATACATTTCACACCTTCACAATGTTGTACAGCCATCAACTCTAACTCCAAAACATTTTCATTACCTGAAAAGAAAACCTCTTACCCATTAAGCAGCTTCCTTCCCTCCCGTCCCTGGCAACCACCAATCTGTGTTGTCTGTTTTCTAGATATTTCATAGAAACAGAATCATACCGTATGTAACTTTTTGTGTCAGGCTTCTTTCACTTAGCATGATATTTTTGAGGTTCATCCACATGGTGGATGTGTCAGTACTTCTTCCTTTTTACGAGTGCATAATGTTCCATTCTGTCATGTACCACAGTTTGTTTCTCCGTTCATCCATTGACGGGCATTTTGGGAATGCCGAGACAGGTGGATCACCTGAGGTCAGGAGTTTGAGACCAGCCTGGCCAACATGGTGAAACGCTGTCTCTACTAAAAATACAAAAATTAGCCAGGTGTGGTGGCATGTGCCTGTAATCCCAGCTACTTGGGAGGCTGAGGCAGGAGAATTGCTTGAACCTGGGTGGTGGAGGTTACAGTGAGGCAAGATCACACCACTGCACTCCAGCCTGGGCGATAAAAAGGTTTGAACTCAAGAGCAAAACTAATGATGTATGTCTCCATCCCATGCACCAAACTCAATGCCTAAGGTGTCCTCTCGAAGAAAATTTGTTCTTTTTTTTTTTTTTAAGATGGGTTTCACCATGATGGCCAGGCTGGTCTTGAACTCCTGACCTCAGGTGATCCACCCACCTCAGCCTCCCACAGTGCTAGGATTACAGGCATGAGCCACCGTGCCTGGCCTGAAAATTTGTTAAATTTAAGTTGATCAATCAAGACCAAGCTAAAATCATTTTTTTAAATGGAAGTCCAGCTCAGTTCCTTCCGCCTACTCCTTTAGAATTCCCCTTGAAACGACTCTCTAACCCACAATTACTGGCTTCCTCTGAACATCTATGGCAAATGATGTTGCATATTTTTGTACATAATAATGTATTTCTTGTTTCCTCCCAATGAAACTGAAAGCACTGTAAGAGCCCACACAGAGTAAATGCTCAAGAAATATTCATTGCATTGAACTTTGATTTGGATTGCCATATTTTTCAGCTATGTGGACTAACGTTGCCCTGTTCTTGCCTCCCCAGGGGACATTCTGGTGTTCCTGGACAGCCACTGTGAGGTGAACAGAGTATGGCTGGAGCCCCTGCTGCATGCCATTGCCAAGGACCCCAAAATGGTGGTGTGCCCCGTGATAGATGTCATTGATTATAGAACCCTGAAGTATAAGCCCTTTCCTGTTGTAAGGGGAGCTTTTGACTGGAACCTACAATTTAAATGGGATAATGTTTTATCTTATGAGATGGATGGACCAGAAGGACCTACTAAACCAATCCGGTGAGATTTCTTCTGCTTTTGGGAAAATATAGCATATGTGTATTGAGCCCTGGGGGGAAAAGCCTCCAGAGATTATACTTTCAAGCTATCGAGCTTAATGAAAATGTTTTGTTACTTGTTTCTAGAAGTCTTCAATACAATAATAGAATTATTGTCAATAGAATCACTTAGTACTCAATATCTAATATGATATGACATTTATCTTCACATGATCTATAACTTTTTGATTCCCTGGTACTGAACACAATAGTATATGGATTCAATCATGACTTTGAGGGGCAATATTTCATTTTGACTAAAAGCTCAAGTCAAGCAGACCTAGTTTGCAGGAGGGACTCCATCATTTGTTAGCTGTTTAGGGCTTCCATGTACAGTTGCACCAGCTGTGCACTGCACATCTCCAGGAGGCACTGTTCACACAAAGACCACAAGCTCAGTGGCATATCTGGAGCTGTACATTAGGACAGCCCTCGGCACAATTACCTCTCTCAGCTTCAGTGTCCTCATCTGTAAAACAGTGATAATAGTAATTAACACATGCCTCTTAGGATTGTCGAGGTGATTAAATGAGCCAATACATGTAAAACACATAGCATAAGGCTTGACACAGAGAGATGATCTGATCAATATCAACATCAGGTATTGGTAATGCCACAGGCTTCGGAACAAAGATGAACAAAGGTGTACTTTATTTTAATAAAATGTAATATGTAGAAATCTTGTCTTCATAAAAACGAAAACAGCATTAATCTGTAGAGTTATCTCAAAATAATTTTACATAAAGTTACTTTTAGTAAGAAATAGCTATGGTGTTCCAATTGGCCTATAATTTTTGTAATATTTCCATAATATTCCAATATTTACACAAACTTGGCTTATAATTTTTGTAACATTTCCATACCTCACATATAAAATATGTTTAGACTGTAATGTAAAGATAACTGATACTCAACAGGGAAACTGTATTCCTAATATTTATTTGCTAAATGGTAAAATGTTTAGAATTCTAATACACTGCTTGTGTGTATATACATTGGTTCCTCCTTTTTGAAAACAATTTGGCAATGCAAATTAAGAGTCTTACAAATATCCTTATTCTTTGATGCAGTAATCCACTTACTTGATTTGAAAAGAGTCAGAATAAGCTTGGAGATGTATATAGTGTCAATGTTTATACTAATAAAAAACTGAAAACAACATAAAAATTCAATAGTATTGAAATGGGTAAAAAAATAAAGTATATTCATTTTTGTAGACTATCACATAATCATTAAAAGTTAAGTTTTCAAGGTCTAATTAACTAGAAAGAAAACTTCTCATATGTTCAATTAAAAAATTAAACCATAAAAAATTTTCTGTCAGTATGCCTTTGTGATTATATTGTACATATTACATGTAATATATATTATACACATTATATATATCATAATCATGTTACATTAAAATATATAATAGATATAAGAAAAAAATTTTTAAGGCCGGGCGCGGTGGCTCACACCTGTAATCCCAGCACTTTGGGAGGCCGAGGCGGGTGGATCATGAGGTCAAGAGATCAAGATCATCCTGGTCAGCATGGTGAAACCCCGTCTCTACTA
>NW_016107335.1:6999668-7003334 GCF_001604975.1 Cebus imitator | reverse complement strand
TGTAATCCCAGCTACTCAGGAGGCTGAGGCAGGAGAATTGCCTGAACCCAGGAGGTGGAGGTTGCGGTGAGCCGAGATCGCACCATTGCACTCCAGCCTGGGCAAGAAGAGCGAAACTCCGTCTCAAAAAAAAAAAGAAAAAAAGAAAAAAGAAAAAAATTTTTAAAGGTTGAAAGAAAAGATAAATTTTATTGTATTATTTTATTGATTTATTTGTATAATATAGGGGGTACAAGTGCAATTTTGTTCCATGGCCATATTGCCCGGTGGTGAAGTCTGGACTTTTCAGGTATCCACCACTCAAACAATGTACACTGTACCCATTCAGTGATCTCTCATCATCCGCTGCCCTCCCATCCCCCACCTTTCTGTCTCCAGTGGCTGTCAGTTCACACACACACAGTGATTTCAAGATTTTTAGAGTGAACACTTTCTCCCTTGAAAAGAAGGTATAACTTGAATCCTCTGAGCCACATGTTTTCACCCTATTTTCAATGGTACCTAATGGCATAACTTAAAAAATTGTTTTGTGAAATTACTTGGTTTGTAAATTGAATGGGTATTTACTGATTACCTATCATGTGGTGGGCATTGTATTGCTAGGATGCATGATCCCAGTCCTCAAATGTGTATAGTCTAGAGAAGAGGTCAGGCAGGTAAAAACAGACTATCGGGACAGTGCTATGGCTGGGGAGGGATCATTTCCTACCAGGCTTTCTGGGCTGCCTGGAATCAGTCTCCTTCTAGTGTCCCAGTGCCAGATAGAATGCACATTACCCAGTGCACCGGGCATGACGCACCCTGCCCAGTGAACCAGATACAAACATCCCTATCAGAATACAGTCATGCTGTGATCTCTGCCAATTACAAAATTAAACACCTTATTTTGATCCCACTTCCTGTCAGTGACTTCCCCTTTCCTCACTTTTGTATTAGAGCCTTAGAAAGAGATGTCTCTCACTATCTCCAGTTCCCTTAAACTCACTTCCATCAGGCTTCGCCCCGCATTCACGATTCAGACTTGCTCATGACCTTCTCGTGGCTCCGTCCAGTGTTCTGTTCCAGTCCTTACTCGCTGATTCAGCCGTTGGATGCTGCTGGCCACACATGCCTCCCTGGCCTCCAGGGAACCAGAGTTCCTGGTCCTTCTCTCCCTCCCTGGTTGCTCTTTCCCATCTCCTTTGCCGGTTCCTCTCCTCCTCTCCAGCTCTCAGTGTGGAAGCACCCGGGGCTCAGGGCTGGTCCTCTATGCTTCTCCATTCACTCCATGTGACTCTCATCCACCTTATCCATGACTCCCAAAGGACGCCTCCAGCCCTGACCTCTCCCAGAACACCAGACTCATGTATCCAACTGCATCCAACTACCTGCTTCACATCCCCACCAGAATGCCGAATAGACATCTCAAATGTGCCCCAAAGAGAATCTTCCTGCCAAAAACCTCTCCACCCGTGGGATTTCTCATCTCAGTGCATGGCAATTCCGTCTGTCTGGTGTGCAGGCCGAAAACGATGCTTCTCTTCCTCCAACACCCCACACCACCCCCATAAGCAAATCTGTTAGCTCCGTCACCAAAATATACGAGGAATTCAACCACATCTTACTGCCTACATTGCTGCATTCTCATCCAGGATTCCATTATTTTTCTCTGGGACCACTGCAGCCCCTCTAATGCTCTCCCTATCCTTTCCCCCACACACGGGTCTTGCTTTGTGTGTTGAGTGACTCATATCCCTGAAACATAGGTACTCAATAGACACTTTTTTGAACAAATGAATGAACTTGTGATTATTTTCTTTTCTTTGTTTTTTTTTTTTTTTTTTTTTTTTGAGACAGATTCTCACTCTGTTGCCCACGCTGGAGTCCGGTGGCGTGATCTCAGCTCACTGCAGCTTCCACCTCCCAGGTTCAAGCAATTCTCGTGTCTCAGCATCCCAAGTAGCTGGAATTACAGGCGTGAGCAGCCACATCTGGTTAATTTTTGTATTTTTAGTAGAGATGGGGTTTTATCATGTTGGCCAAGCTGGTCTCGAACTCCTGACCTCAAGTGATTCTCCCACTTTGACCTCCCAAAGTGTTGGCATTACAGGCGTGAGCCACTGCGTCCAGATGTGACTATTTTCAAACTACTTGGTTTTGCATTATTTGGCCCAACTACAGGTGGACAGAGCAAGATGCTTCACAACATTATGGTTTGTCCAGAAGTAAATATTACAATTCACCTAATGTCTTTAGAAAGGGAGAGCTTTGAACTCTGCTGCCCAGCTCAATTGCCATCCTTATGGGAAACTCAAATTCCAAACATCATTTTTCTTCTTCTTAAGAAACCTTTAGACTGTATCGCATACATATTTTAATGAGAGCTAAGTAAAAGTTATTGCCTACTTTTGGTAGTTGTAGTTTTTAGCAATTTTAGATACTTTATATATATATATATATATATATATACACACACACACATATATATATATGTGTATATATATATATATTTTTTTTTTTTACTGCATTTTAGGTTCTGGTGTACATGTAAAGAACATGCAGGATTTTTGCATTGGTACATACATGGCAGCGTGGTTTGCTGCTTCCATCCCTATCACCGATATCTGGCATTACTCCCCATGTTATCCCTCCCCAACTCCCCACCCCACAACTGACCCTCCTCTAGTCACCCCCCCACAGATCTCAGTGTGTGATGCTCCCCTCCCTGTGTCCATGTGTTCTCATTGTTCAACACCCACCTGCAATTTTATATACTTAAATGTATAATAAGATAATTTTAGTATTAACTTTTAACTATAAGTTATTACTAATTCAATATAATTTTGAGGAAAATACAGAATGACTTTCTCTGTGAAATTAATTTTTATGTCCCCTTTCTAGGTCACCTGCAATGGCTGGAGGAATTTTTGCTATACGTCGGCATTATTTTAATGAAATTGGACAGTATGACAAGGATATGGATTTTTGGGGAGGAGAAAATTTGGAACTTTCACTAAGGGTAATTCACTTTGTTTTTAAAATAGCTATAGAGAATGAAATCTAACTTTTTCACATATAATGCTATGGTGATTATGCTCAATTTCCCTATGTCTGGTAGAGGGCTCTCTGGCCTCATCCCCCGCCCCCCCCAGCCACATGGAAGGAGCTTAACTTCCCTACGTGACTCGGCACCATGCCCCCGACTGAAGGAACTCCAGCCCCTTCTGCCTAGCAACCACCTAACCAATCATCACCCCTCGCCACTGCTCTCCCACCGCCTCAGACCCTCTGCCCCTATAAAACCGACCGAACAAAGAAGTGCGCGCGATTCTTCCCTTCCCGCTTGAGTCGCCCGGAGGTCCCAATAAAGTCGGTACCGGTCACCACACGTCCTGCCTCGAGTCTATTGAGCGTCTGCCTCCGTGGGTTGGGGTCCCACAGCCGGGGTCGCACACCCTACATGAACATTCAGTGCCATTCCAGCATCACATGTAATAAACAATTTATGGGGCTCCTTGTAAAAATTGAAAACATTTAATAAAATATTAGATTCTTGGCCTGTTGTGGTGGCTCATGCCTATAATCCCAGCACTTTTAGGAGACTGAGGCAGGTGGATTGTTTGAAGCCAGGAGTTCAAGACCAGTCTGGACAACATAGCAAAACTCCTATCTCTACTTTTTTTTTTT
>NW_016107335.1:6994137-6998803 GCF_001604975.1 Cebus imitator | reverse complement strand
GGCTCTCTGTATGATTTTTATTGTCTCAGTAGTTGTGCTCTTTTTCCAGTGTTTTCTGTTTCAGATTTTATTTTCCCCCTGATTTCCTTCCTTCCTTTGGCCGGTTATTTGTTCACTTTTAAAGTTCTCAAGCACAGACTTCTTTCATAAGGCTTCAGATACTTGATTATGCACATGAAAATGTCTAGAACGTATCGTTTCCTCCAGCCTCTGTTTGGTGGTCCCTCTTAAGCTTGTTGTTTTGGTTGCTTTGTTTTTTTCATTCTCATGTTCCCTTTGGACCCAGGCATTATTTTATAACGCCCATGCCTTTGGTATATTTTATTCTGTTGGACTGATTATTCCTTGTTTTATTATATTGCACTGTAAGAAAATGGCACAAGGAGCTTACCCCCTTTCAGGACCTAATAACTGTGGTCAGTTTTGCATATTATACAGGCAGAGTTGGAGAGCAAATATTTCCCTTTTTCTGCCCCTACATTCTCTGTAGATAACAAATGACAACTTTTCTTTTATTTGGAGACAGAGTCTTACTCTGTCACCCAGGCTGGAGTGCAGTGAGGCGGTCTCGGCTCACTGCAACCTCTGCCACCTGGATGGTGAGAGAGAGCCGGGCGCGGTGGCTCACGCCTGTCATCCCAGCACTTTGGGAGGCCGAGGCGGGTGGATCACGAGGTCAAGAGATCGAGACCATCCTGGTCAACATGGTGAAACCCCGTCTCTACTAAAAATACAAAGGATTCAAAAGATTCTCCTGCCTCAGCCTCCTGAGTAGCTGGGATTACAGGCACACACCACCACACCAGGCTAATTCTTGCATTTTTAGTAGAGACAGGGGTTTCACCATGTTGATCAGGCTGGTCTCAAACTCTTGACCTTGTGATCCACCTGCCTCGGCCTCTGAAAGTGCTGGGATTACAGGCGTGAGCCACCGTGCCTGGCGACGACTAATTTGTTATTCAAACATATTAATTATTCCTGTTCCAATATTTCAATGGTGCTTTTCTTGATGGCCCTTCATATCTTTTAAGTATACTTGGGTGTCTTTTTATAAACAAGTATGTATATTAGTAAGTAGCTGAAATACTCTCTTGACCCCGGCAGCTGTCTCTAACCGCGACAAGTAACCTTGTCTGTCTTGAGAAAAGAATGATCTCTCCACCTGCATGTACGTCTTTTTCTTAGTTACTCCTCATTCCCGTAAATTGACGCCCTGGAAGCCCTCAGTTTTCTGTGACATTGTTCCAGGAGCTGCCACTGGTTTCCTGTTGATGTCCTTAATAGATGGCTTTTCATCTTCCATCCATTTGTGGTCACTGCAGCATCTGACGCTGTAAACTGTCTTTTCCAGAAGTTTTCTTGGATGTTGGGACAATATTCCTGGTTTGCCTTCCATTGATCAGTTGTTCTCAGTTTCCTTTGCAGGAATATCTGCTGCTGCTCATCTCTTAGACACAGGTGTCCCCATGGTTTCCATCCTTGTCAGACTTTGCTTCTCACCCCATATGCTCTTCAAGGCTCAGGGCTGGCATCCAGTCACTTTGCACCTGTGAAGCTACTCTGGTTGTTAACATAATGCAGTATTTCTGTATCTGGTGTAAAGAAACCTCTACTCTGAGCCAACCGAATACCTTCCACCTACAGCCCAACCATAGGTCCAGGCTCTCTGGACCTTCCATGTTCCGGTAACTACAGGAGTAGCACTTGGCAGGCATGTCTACTCTGATCACTGAGGGTCTGTGCCACAGCCTTGTTAATATTTTTAGTAGGATACCTGCATCAGTCCCCATGGCTGTAACTAATACCTGTATCATGATAATATCCTATAGTTTCAGTTTAGGACTATCTCTTGAGAGTAATATTTAAGCTCAATCCAGCCATCATGTAAGGAGCACCTCCTTTAAGTCAAACTGTGCTGTACGCTGGCCGTTGAGAAGAAGACACAGTCTTCATTAATTCATTCATGCAACAATATGTACTGAATACTGTTATGTATGAAGCATTGTGCTCCATGCTAAAATAGAGCAGCACACAATACAAAGTGGCTTCTAATGTCATGAACCTTCCATCTATTGAGTAGGGTGAGATTATTAGATATTTAATTTTATTTTTGGCCCAGGCATGGTGGCTCATAATCCCAGCATTTTGGGAGGCTGAGGCAGGCGGATCATCTGGGGTCAGGAGTTTGAGACCAGCCTGGCCAACATGATGAAACGCTGTCTCTACTAAAAATACAAAAATTAGCCAGATGTGGTGGTGCACATCTGTATTCCTAGCTACACAGGAGGCTGAGGCATGAGAATCATTGGAACCTGGGAGGTGGAGGTTGCAGTGAGCCAAGATTGTGCCACTGCACTCCAGCCTGGGTGACAGAGCGAGACTCTGTCTCAAAAAAATTTTTTGATAAATGCAATAGAGAAATACAGAGTATGATGGGACCCTATAAAGGGAGAACCTAGCCTTCTCTTGGGGGATGTGTATGTCTTAGATGGCTTCCCTGAAGAACTCACATTTAAGTTACAAGTAAAGGATAAAATGTCTTTTATTTATTTAACAAGTTCTGATATCTGACATGCACTGCTCTAAAAACTTACAGATATTAACTCATTTAATCATCATAACAAACCTGTAAGGTAAGTACCAGCATTATCTGTGACTTACAGTGGAGAAGCGGAGCCACAGAGAGGTTGAGTAACTTGCCCAAATTCACAGAACTAATAAGCACTGTGCTCCCAACCTGATGCTTCATGCCTCATGCTGTCTGCTCAACTTCAGGTCTTGAGACTCCACCAGCTTAGTACTACCCTGTTTCTAAGTCACTTCGTCCGTCTGAGGCTGCAATGTATTGGAAGCCTCCAATGCTCTGAATTTTTTTAGTTGCCCCGAACTCAGTGGCTCGTGGAAGGTGATGGTTTGTGGATACCCACAAAGCTACAGGCTCACTTCCAGTCTCTGAATGGTTCTCATACCTGAGCTTCAACATTGCATTTCAGTTTTCCTGGCAAAGCAGAGGCTGCCTCAAACAGCCCCTAACAATCTGCAGGTCCGCCCGACTCCACCACACCTGCATGCCATCCTGCGATCTCCAGATGTTGGCAAGGTATGTTGCTCCGGGAACCAGGGCCCAGCCCTGCATTTGAAAGATTATCCCAAAAGAAGCCCTTTTCTCTGCCTCTTCCCCAGACTGAACTTCTTAGATATCAATGCCAATTTAGATTCCACCCAAGATTACTAACTCCTTGGATGCTGTGATGTGAAAACAAACCACGTGTTCTGTAATAGAGAAATAGTCAAGCAAATTCTCAAACACCTGCACAAGGGAGACTTAGGCAAGCCACTCAGTGCTCTCCTCACTCTCTGCCTGGAACACTCCAGTGCCTCCGTGGGTTCCCCTTGGCCCGTGTGCCCAGAATTTCTATTCCCAAGAGTTTTAGGCATCAGGCAGCCATTGTCATAGCAGCAATCAGCTATTGCCATAATGCTGCTTTGTACTAAACTACCTCAAAACTGACTGGTTGAGAACAATAAGCATTTACTTTTTCCTTTCATCTGTCCCGTGGCTGGCCAAAGCGGCTCTGCCTCTGAATGCAGGTTGTTGGGCTGGGCTCTAGTCTCTGAATTTGGTTCGGATCTGATTATCATTCTAGGAGCAGCAGTGACTCAGCATATTCTTCTCACGCTGAGTGGCAGGAATTCAGAAGTCAAGCCACACCACACAGCACATTTACACCTCCGCATGCATGACGTGTGCTCATGATCCGTGGGCCAAATGTGTGGAACAGAGTAGCCCAAATACAGTGGGTCAGGGAAATGTGCTGTGCCCCAAGGTGAGGGACAAGGAGTGAGCTGTTTATTGAACAAGATTGCAGTCTATCACACCAAGTTTCCGGAATGACCAACTAAGTGGTTGGAGGTCTTATTTACCTGAGTAAATAAAACTGGTGTCAGCCAGTCAGAATGGCTGCTACTAAAAAGTCAAAAAATAACAGATGCTGGCGAGGCTGTGGAGAGAAAGGAACGCTTATACCCTCCTCTGGGAGTGTAAATTTGTTCAATCATTGTGGGAAGCAGTTTGGAGATTTCTCAAAGAATTTAAAACAGAACTACCACTTGACCCAGCAATCCTATTACTGGGTATATACCCAAAGGAATATACATTGTTCTACCATAAAGACACATGCATGCATAGGTTAATTGCAGCACTTTCCGAAAGACATGGAATCAATCTAAAAGCCCATCAACAGTGGACTGGGGCCAGGTGAGGTGGCTCACGCCTCTAATCCCAGCACTTCGGGAGGCCAAGTTGAGCAGATCACTTGCGGTCAGGAGTTCAAGACCAGCCTGGCCAGCATGGTAAAACCCCGTCTCTACTAAAATTACAAAAATTAGCTGGGTGTGACGGCATGTGCCTGTAATCCAAGCTACTTAACAGGCTGAGGCACGAGAATTGCTTAAACCCGGATGGTGGAGGTTGCAGTGACTAGAGATTGTATCACTGTACTCCAGCCTGGACAACAGAGCAAGACTCAGTCTTAAAAAAACAAAACAAAATTAAAAAAAAACAGTGGGCTGGGCATGGTGGCTCATGCCTGTAATCCTAGCACTTTGGGAGGCCAAGGTGGGTGGATCACCTGAGGTCAGGAGTTCACGACCAGCCTGGCCATCA
>NW_016107335.1:6989473-6990697 GCF_001604975.1 Cebus imitator | reverse complement strand
GTGGAGCAGGGCCTTAGGCCCAATATGAAGAGAGTTGTGAATATCCTGAATTATCTGAGTTTGTTGTTGCTTCGGGAGAATGAGAAGGTTGTGCTTAAAGGCCCATTCATCTTTGAACGTCACTCCTGGGGTGCTCTGGAGAGTTTGTTTTTCCCGGTCTGAGTAATACGGTTTGTATGACCTGGACAGGAAATAGAGGCAGACAGGGGGCGGGTGATTTTTTGCCGTGTCCTTTGCCACCCTATCTGCCAAGGCGTTGCCCATAGCCACTGTGGAGCCAATGGTTTGATGTCCCCTACAGTGGATGATGGCAACCTTGCTAGGGAGTTGGACAGCCTGAATAAGGTTGGCAATAAGTTTCCCATTTAGAACAGGGGTGCCCTTAGTAGTGAGGAAACCCCGTTCCTTCCAGATCATACAATGGGAGTGGGCTATGAGAAAGGCAAACTTAGAGTCCGTGTAGATGTTAACTTCCTTGTCTCTAGACCATATTAGGGCTCGAGTAAGTGCCACTAGTTCGGCCTGTTGTGAGGTGGTTCCTAAGGGCAGGGAGTGGGTCTTAATAATGTCGGTTTGTGTAACCGCAGCATAGGCGGCTGTTTGAGGACCGGAGGGGTGTGGGATGGAACTGCCATTGACAAATAAGGTGAGGGCCAACGGCAGAGGTTGAGACTGTAGATCAGAGCGGGGAGTTTGTGCCTCGGCTAGTACTTCTGGACAATGGTGTTTTGACACAGGACTTGTTGGGCAAGGAAAAAGGGTGGCAGGGTTTAGGGTGGGGCAGTGTGAGGAAATTAAGAAGGATGGTGGGATGGCGGGTGAAAAAGTTGAGAAGCCGGATACTAAAGAGAAGAAACCTGAAGCCAAGAAGGCTGATGCCGGTAGCAAAGTGAAAAAGGGTGATCCCAAGGCTAAAAAGTCCAAGAAGGGGAAGCCCCATTGCAGCCGCAATCCTGTTCTTGTCAGAGGAATTGGCAGGTATTCCCGATCTGCCATGTATTCCAGAAGGGCCATGTACAAGAGGAAGTATTCAGCGGCTAAATCCAAGGTTGAAAAGAAAAAGAAGGAGGTTACACTGGGCAGTGGGGGAGAGGGTAATATTGGCATTTAGCTTGGAGAGAATGTCCCGTCCTAGTAAGGGCACTGGGCAGGTTGGAATTACCAGGAAGGAGTGAGTAAACGGGACAGAGGCATAAGAGCATGTGAGTGGCGGAGTTTGGCTAG
>NW_016107335.1:6976501-6987148 GCF_001604975.1 Cebus imitator | reverse complement strand
TACAGGAGAGCTGGTGGGGCGGATGGTGATTGGTTCAGTGGGCCGCTGGGCGGGAAGGTTGCTGGTCTTGGGCCGGGCCAGGATAGAGTGAGATAAGGGACCCTCCCTGTGGGGGAGGAAGGGCCTTCCTTTTCGGGAATTAGGCCCTTTCCACATGGCTGGGGAACGGGGCCAAAAGTCCTCTACCAGACAATAAGTGAGAGCTAAACATTTCACATGGACACCAAGTAGGGAACAACAGATACTGGGGCCTTCTTGAGGGTGGATTGTGGGAGGGCGAGGATAATAAACTACCTGTTGAGTGCGATGCTCATTACCTGGGAGATGAAATCATCTGTACTCCAAACCCCCAGACATGCGGTTTACACATGTAGCACGCCTGCATGAACTGAAAACAAAAGCTGGAAAGAAAAAAAAAACTGGTGTTAGAAGGAAAATGCTCCTTCATGTATCAGCTTTTGCTGTATAATAAACTATCCCCAAACACGGTACCTTAAAACAGCAAGCAATGGCTATTTCTCATAATCCGTTGTATCACTAACGTGCTGCTTCTGGGCTTAGCCAGAATGTCTTGAGTTGTGCTGGTGTGAGAACTCCTCACGGAGTGCTTAGAAACAAAAGCGTTACGGCAAGTACACTATAACATGGGCAATCAGGTGCACAAGATTTCTATCGTAAGCATGTTCTTTGTGGTATTATTTCTAATAAAATCAGAAGCTACCAAAATGTCCAAACAACATAAGACTTGGAAAATAATTTCACACAATATCAAATGAATAAAAGCAAGTTATCTTAATGTTGTATGTCTTTGTGTGTTTACATACGTACCTGTGCTAATACTGACTCACTCAGACTGTTAGGACAAGAAGTGAGTTATGTTGTCTTCTGCGTGCTTTCCTATATTTGCCAAGTTTTCAATGGCTATATTTTACTTTCGTGTAGTAAAATGAATAGTTATTAAAGGTAAGCAATATAAGGAGTTGTAGGTATGAAAAAAGCTGAATAATTGAATTCAGTCATGATCAGCACTTCTCTTGTTTCCTGCCTACATCCAGCAATCCCTGTAGGTAATTATGAGAGCGGCAGAACCCCTGAGGCTTCATTGCTGGCTGTCAGTCAGGCTTTCCAAATTCGAACCTTGTACTCTGCCGTGTAACTTCTGTGTCATGGGCAAGCTTCTTAACCAATCTGTGTGTCAGTTTCCCCATCTGTAGAATGGGGATAATCACAGCATCTGCATTATAAGGCTGTTGTGAGATTTAAATAAGAAACTTAATTAGCCTTTATTATGGCTTTTTATGGTTTTGTTTTGTTTGTTTGTTTGTTTGAGATGGAGTCTTGCTATGTCACCCAGGCTAGAGTTCAGTGGTGCAATCTCAGTTCACTGCAATCTCCACCTCCCAGGTTCAAGTGATTCTTCTGGTTCAGCCTCCCGAGTAGCTGGGATTACAGGCATGCACCACCCCACCTGGCTAATTTTTGTATTTTTAGTAGAGACAGGGTTTCATCATGTTGGCCAGGCTGATCTCGAACTCCTGACATCAGGTGATCTGCCCACCTTGGCCTCCCAAAGTGCTGGAAATACAGATGTGAGCCACCAGGCCCGGCCATTGTTTGTTTAAAAAATCCAGCAGTTGCCTATTACTAGCAATAATGCATTCATGTGCTTTTTGTTCTTCTTATGCCTAGATCTGGATGTGTGGAGGCCAACTCTTTATAATCCCCTGCTCTCGCGTAGGACATATCAGTAAGAAACAAACTGGAAAAGCTTCTACGCTCATCAGTGCTGTGACACGTAACTACCTGAGACTGGTGCACGTTTGGCTGGATGAATATAAGGTGGGGAACACACCCTTGACTTGGAAAATGCACGTAAGCCCAGAGCAGGACTTGTTCTGAGGAAGCCTGCCGCTGCCTTTCCAGATCCAGTGTTTGTCCTGGATGTCACTATCCTAAGCAAATTAACACAGGAACAGAAAGCCAAGTACTGCATCTTCTCATAAGTGAGAGCTAAACATTGTACATGGACACAAAGTAGGGAACAACAGATACTGGAGCCTTCTTGAGGGTGGATTGTGGGAGGGTGAGGATAAAAAACTACCTGTTGATAGTTATTGATAGTTGTTCTTTTCTCTGCTTTTCTTGAATTAATAGCACCCCTCCCACCCCTCGTCAACCCATCCCCAACCCCATTCTCACTTCATCCTAGGCTGCTACTCTTGCACCTCATTATTTTTGTTTTAATTTCTGGGAAAACTCAAGTTTCTTAGCAGTAAATCAACCACCGTGAACAGTCTTTTCTATGGGGGTGCTGGATCTATTCCCTCCATTCCCACCCCCAGGGAATTGCCCCACACCTGAAGCAAACAGCTTCCCCTTCTCCCTGCCCCCATCCCCACTTGCAACTCTTTGTTTTTTGTTTGTTTGTTTGTTTGTTTTGTTTTGTTTTTGAGATGGAGTCTCACTCTGTCACCAGGCTGGAGTGCAGTGGCACCATCTGAGCTCACTGTAACCTCTGCCTCCTGGATTCAAGCAGTTCTCCTGCCTCAGCTTCCTGAGTAGCTGGGACTACTGTCTATGACCGTGTATGTCCTGGTCTTCATCTTATGTTTCTCTAATTGAGAACACATTTTAGTTATGAAGACAATACCTTCCATTTCTTTTGTAATTCAAGAAATGTGAATTAAAACTTCAAAGAACTATTTCGACACCGCCTCTTAGATTGGCAGAATTTTAAAAGTCTAACAGGCCTGGCTGGGCACGGTGGCTCATGCCTGTAATCCCAGCCCTTTAGGAGGCCCAGTTAAGCAGATCACCTGAGGCCGGGAGTTCAAGAGCAGCCTGGCCAATATGGTGAAACCCTGTCTGTACTATAAATACAAAATTAACTGGGCTTGGTGGTGCATGCCTGTAATCCCAGCTACTCAGGAGGCTAAAGCAGGAGAATCCCTTGAACCCAGGAGGTGAAAGTTGCAGTGAACTGAGATAGCACCATTGCACTCTAGCCTGGGCAACAAGAGCAAAACTCTGTCTCAAAAAAAGAAAAAAACAACCAAGTCTGATAGGCCCAAGTGTCAGTGAGCAGTAGGAACTCTCAGCCCTCACTTATGGGAGTGTTGACTTTTACAAAATTGCATCTGAAAACAGCTTGGCAGCATCTACTAGAGTAAAGGTATGAATACCTTGTGATTCAGCAGTTGCGCTCATGCATATGCTACAGAAGTGCGTGCCGTTGGGCACCAGGACGCATGAACAAGAAGACTGATAAACAGCATTTTTTGTTTTAGCCAAAACTTAATACAATAACAATACCAATACTCATCAAGAGTAGAGTGAATAAATGTGATATATTTAGTTGCTGTAATCCTATACAGCAATGAAAATTAAGTAGGCTGGGCACGGTGGCTCACACGTATAATCCCAGCACTTTGGGAGACCAAGGTGGGTGGATCACCTGAGGTCAGGAGTTCAAGACCAGCCTGGCCAACATGACGAAACCCCATCTCTACTAAAAATTAAAAAAAAAAAATTAGCTGGGCATGGTGGCGGGCACCTGTAATCCCAGCTATTCAGGAAGCTGAGGCTGGAGAATTCCTTGAACCCAGGAGGTGGAGGTTGCAGTGAGCCGAAATCACGTCACTGCACTCCAGTCTGGGCTACAAGAGTGAAACTCTATCTCAAAAAAAAAAAAACAACGAAAACTAACCAACTGTATTATATAGTCATGTCTCACTTAACGAAGGGAATATATTATGAGAAATCATCATTAGGTGATTTCATTGTTGTGGGACTGTCAGAGAGTGTACCTACACAAACCTAGACGATACAGCCCACTACACACCTTGGCTATTGGTATGGCCCATCATTGCTCCCGGGCTACAAACCCGTATGGCATATGACTCTACTGAACACTGTAGGCAGTTGTAACCCAGTGGTAAGTATTTGTGTATGTAAATATATCTAAATAAAAGGTACAGTAAAAATATGGTACAGTATTATAATCTTATGGGCCCACCATTATGTACGTGGTCAGGCGTTGACTGAAATGTCATTACATGGTGCATGACTGTACCTACAAGAGCAGAGGTAAATTTCAGAGACATAATGGTGAATGAAAGCAGCCAAATACAACAGAACTTATACTGTATTATTTCCTTCCTGTAAAGGTCAAATGGGTAAAATTAAACCATATAATCTATGCATGAATAATCAGATATCAAAATTAGAATGAGAAGAAATGAATATATAATCAAGATAGCATTTAAAACTAAGGAAAAGGGTTATGATCAGGAAAGAAAAGGCAGGGAGCTTTCAAGTTGTCTTTCAAAATCAGAACATATAAACATATCTCATTCTCTTCAATAGTTCCTTTGGGCCTGGCGCCGTGGCTCACGCCTATAATCCCAGCACTTTGGGAGACCAAGGTGGGCAGATCACATGAGGCCAGGAGTTCAAGACCAGCCTGACCAACATGGAGAAACCCTGTCTCTACTAAAAATACAAAAATTAGCCAGGCATGGTGGTGCATGCCTTAATCTGAGCTACTCAGGAGGCCGAGGCAGGAGAATCAATTAAACACAGGAGGCAGAGGTTGTGGTGAGCTGAATCGCGCCATTGCACTCTAGCCTGGGCAACAAGAGTGAAACTCCATCTCAAAAAAAAAAAAAAGGTTCCTTTGATTGGATCTACCAAAATTGATCCCATTAATAAATAGTACCAGTTGATAAGCATTCTGGTTTCTCCAGATTTTTGTTACTTTCTTGACAATCCTGAAATTAGAATTCTTTTTTCTTTTTTTTGAGACAGAGTCTCGCTCTTTTGCCTAGGCTGGAATGCAGTGGTGTGATCTCGGCTCACTGTAACCTCTGCCTCTCAGGTTCGGGCAGTTCTTCTGCCTCAGCCTTCCTGAGTAGCTGGGCTTACGAGCACATGCCATTATACCCAGCTAATTTTTTAATATTTTTAGTAGAGATGTGGTTACACCATATTGGCCAGGCTGGTCTCGAACTCCTGACATCATGATCCACCTGCCTCGGCCTCCCAAGGTGCTGGGATTACAGGCATGAGCCACTGTGCTGAGCCTTGAAATGAGAATTATTGACATACTTCTTTTTGCATATTTGTGCAAATATATCTTTGAAATAAATTTAAGACATGAACTTGCTGGGGCAAGAGTTAGTGCATTTTAAATCCTGATGGGGTAATATCCAAATGGTCTTCACTGTTTCATCATCTGTGCTGCCATCAAATGTATATGAATGTGACTGTCTCCTCATATTGGTTATAATTGAACTGTTTGTTTCTTTTAATCAAATAGGTTAAAAAGCATCTCATTGTTTAAAATTGTATTTCATTATGACAAATCTTGAGCTTATTTTCATGTCTGTTGATTTTTTTTTCTGTGCATGCTGCTCATGGATCTAGATGGTTGATTTGAACATAGCTATTTCTGGATGGTTTGCTGAATTTCACAAAGTATATAGTGCTAAAAAGTTAAAGGCATATGATGTTAAGTATAAAAATCAATGGATTGCATAATACAGCACGTTGGGAAATGTAGTGACTGACTGGGATAAGAGAGGGCTCTGAACAGGGAGATGTGCCTGAGGTTATCGATGCTGTCTTGTCTCCAAAATGATGGCTTCCTCCACCTGCAGCCTCGTCCCCTGTACCAATCTGCCCTGGGGATTAGGGGTGGCAGAACACCATGGCAAGGACCTACAGTGGTCATGGATCCCCTGGGAGAATCCAACATGGCATGTCCATAATACATTAATTCGGACTAGCAAACTTCTCTTATTCAACACTATTACTATCCTGCATGCCAGGGCCTAGGAAAACACAGATGAAAATGTAAGGGTTCTGTCTGCATAGGGCTTCAGTCTACTTAGAATACCTTTTTCAACATGGGGCCAACAAAGACCATTAGACATTCATTCTTGGGGCTTCCTTAAGTCAGAGCACACAAAAAACTAACCAAGTGTGGTGACATAATGACCACCTCAGATGTGACACTTAGTATGTGCCAGCCGTGCTCGCCCAGGGCTTTGCATGTACATATTACACTGTTCAACCCTCACAACCCCTTCACAAGGGGAGGACTTGCCAAGGCCACACAGACACTGAATGGCAGAGCCAGACTTTGAGCCCAGTCTGTCCTCCTGCAGGGTCCCTTCTCCTTTAACTCCTACATCACCCGCCATTTCTGAAAGACAAATGTCTGATCGGGACCAGCGAGTAAGGGGGTCTGTCCTTGAGTATTATTGAAAAAACAGGAGACAGGGGATACCACAAGAGGTGGCTGGGATTCTTTGGCTCCTGAGAAGCAGGACCCAGTCTTCCTGGATCCTGCTATGCCACTTAGGGTGCCGTGGCACGTGCTGTGAACATGCCCTGTGTGGGTGAATCCGAGGCTCAGAGTATGTCTCTGCCTTCATTCCCTGGACAGAGAAAAATTGGGATCTGGAGGGCTTTTTTAGTTCACATGATGAAAATATATGCATCTATGTTAAATATAATCATTTGATCACCGAGGATTTGTTTGGTTTCATGTAATGACTGACCGTATATTTGCATTTAGGAGCAGTTTTTCCTTCGAAAACCTGGTCTGAAATATATGACCTATGGAAACATTAGTGAGCGTGTTGAGTTAAGGAAACGACTGGGCTGCCAATCATTTCAGTGGTATTTGGATAATGTCTTCCCAGAGCTGGAGGCATCGGTGGGCAGCTCGTGAAAGGAAAACAAATCACTATCGTCAATAAAGGGTTAAAAGTCTCCTGTTCGTTCAATACAGTGGAACAAGGGTGTAAGTTTGGAAGACTGTGGAATTATGTGAAATGGAATTATGTGAAATGCAATTAAAGAAATATGACCAGAGTGGTCTAGGATGTGCCTTTATTTCCCCCTTTAAAGAATATTTTTAACACTTTGTTACTCATCTGCTACGGAATTTCTGAGGTGACAAGATCTTGAACATTAGAAATGTAAGTGGTTCCACAGTTAAGACTCTATCATGCAGCTGACTGAGGTCAAACACATGTGTTTACCACCCCCACCTGGCCCTGGTAGAGATGATAGGGACTGCGTTCCCTCTGCCAACCTAGCTTCTGCCTCAGACAGACAATCTGTCTCGGTTGCCTTCTTAGGAAGACGTTCACAAGAACCATGCTTGGTGCGCAGTGACTTTGGCTGAGCTGCAGCAGCTCCTTTGTTCCTGCCAGGGTAGATTCTGGTACTGACACCTCACTCAGCTGCGTTCCTGAACATCTGCTGTCCAGTCCACTTGTCTGGGTGTCTGGCCAGATCTCCAGGCCAGCTTCCCCATCTGTCCCTGCCAGCTGTTCCATCATCTGGAGATACTCCCTCTTCCCTGCTTCCGATTTTGCCTTTTTCATGTCTGTCTCCTCCTGTGGCTCTGGCCTCCAGCCCTCCAGACACTCCTTGACACTTGGTAAACTGTTTAGCTGGGATCAGGGAAGAAGCAGCTGGGTGCCTTGTCTGTCCTGTGTAAACACATTCCCAGATGTCCAAAATGCTGCTTTCGCATCTTTGGGGCTAGACACATACATCACTGTTGGGTTCACCCTGGTGATGGTGGCTAGGAAGGTGAAAGACAGATAATGAGAGAAGAAACGCATTTTCTGAAAGGGGCAAAACAAACAAAAAAAAAAGTGGAAGAGAATAGCCTCTGCTGGAAAGAAGGTAAGTTAGTTTTTATAGCAGAAAAACCAATCTGACTCATCTATTGAGCTCATTCAATCAGCAATGAGTGTTTGCTTCTTGGGTCCAGGTATTCTTCTAGTTGCTGGTATGCAGCAAGAAATGAAGTTACTTTGGGTTTTTTTTTTTTTTGAGCCATTATATACAACTCAAATAACCTCTTTTTTTTTTTTTTTTTTTGGAGGCAGAGTTCACTCTTGTCACCCAGGCTGGAGTGCCATGGCGCAATCTCAGCTCACTGCAACCTCTGTCTCCCAGGTTCAAGCGATTCACCTGTCTCAGCCTCCTGAGTAGCTGGGATTGCAGGCGTTCACCACCATGCCCACCTAATTTTTGCATTTTTAGTAGAGATGTGGTTTCACCATGTTGGTCAGGCTGGTCTTGAACTCCTGGCCTCAGGTGATCCACCTGCCTCAGCCTCCCAAGGTGCTGGCATTACAGGCGTGTGCCACTGTGACTGGCCACAAATAACTTCTTTATACTTATCTATTTATCAAAATGCTGTATAAAATCTGTTGCTAGACAGACATGGGGCTGATCTATTACAGTCGGCCCACTTGACAGATCCTTTAAAAGGTTGATCTGGCAGCACAAAACAAGTACCACACTGTGATCGTATTCTTGGCCCATATATTATTTATATCTTTCATGCCTCTAGAAAGTCACTAAAAATTAATCATAATAAACCCATGAGTCTACTAAAATTATGATAAAATGCAAAATAGAAGCCAGGTGCAGTGGCTCACACCTGTAATCCCAGCACTTTGGGAGGCTAGGGGGGTCAATCACTTGAGGTCAGGAGTTCAAGACCAGCCTGGGCAATATGGTGAAACCCCAGTTTTGTATTAAAAATACAAAAATTAGCCAGACGTGGTGGCATGCACTGTAATCCCAGCTACTCAGGAGGCTGAGGCACAAGAATCACTTAAACATGGGAGGTGGAGGTTGCAGTGAGTTGAGATCAAGATTGCACCACTGCACTCCAGCCTGGGTGACAGAGAGAGACTCTGTCTCAAAAAAAAAAAAAAAAGCAAAATAGAAATCCTGTAGCTGAAAAAAAAAAGAATTATAGTAGTATAAATGTGGAATATCTTCTCAAAGTAACAGCTTTTTTTCTAGTGTTGAAATTTGAGAATATGTATGTAATATACAATGTTAGACATACTGAACCCCAAGTTTCTCTTCAAAGAATCAGTGTGTCAGTATGCTCAGCTCTCTTATTCTTTCTCTATTTTAAAGTTTAACTTCCTTGCAGTTTCAGTAAACAACCTTTTCCACCAGTTCTAATCAGTAGTTCACATCTGTTCCCCCGGTCCCCTGTCCTGTCCTAACTCATCCCAGTCACCTGCCGTGGTCACCTGCTCCAGTCACCTGCCTTGACCTGAGGTACCCATGGTCACTTGCTCTGACCTGTTCCGTAACTGTCCTTCCTGCCAAACTACCCACCCCGCCACTCCAGCTCATACCCCTGCTCTCTTTAAAATAGCCAATTGGAATTAGCCTAGACTGTGCCGTCTAACCCTAGCCAATAGAAGAATGACACAGCAGCAGGACCTACCTCCATCAGGAATAAGAACCCCTTCCTCTCCCTTGTCCATGTATGCACTTGCCATTGTTCCATCTGTGAGCCTCACCCTTCTATAAAAGTAAACTGCCTTGCTGAGGAAATTTATATTTGAGTGCTACTTCTTTTGTGGCACTGAAAATTTACTTATAACGACAATTATATATACAATATATATGTAACATTGAAAAGTATGTTTTTTTTATGGTAAGCAAAAAGAATGGATGCTGTAAATGTTAGCTTTGCCAAAAGCAAAAGACAGAAGTGTTCTCTTTTGTTAAAAGCCATGGGCCTAATATTAAGTCTTAGTTTTGTAATGTAATTTAGTTTCGGTACTAGATAGCACAGATAAGTCCTAGGAATTACTTAGCACATGCCTTGGACAGTATCTTCCTAAATATTGCTTCTGTTGACCCTAAAATAGAAAATAAATCAGAATCAATATCCAAATATTTGGTGTGATTAAAGGGAAATTGATACTTGCCTATACATGGCAGTTTTTTGAGACAAAGATTAAGAAAGAAAGTGGGACCAGGGGGCCATCACTTGTACTGGAGGCAGCGAAGGCCCCGAGCTTAGGTTCTCCACAGTATTTATTGGTTACAATCACTTCGAGCAGTCAGCAGATGGTGGGGTGAAGATGAGGTGATAGTGGGGAGAGGGTGGCATGATGGTGGAACAATCTTCGATGAACAGGAACTGGCGTGTCATTCCAAAGATTGCTAGCAGTGGTGACTTTGTGAGTTTCTTTGAAAAGCAGAAGCAGGTAGTTATCTGTAGATTGCATTCTAGGTGCAGCTGGAGGGAGTGAGTCTCACAAGGAGCATACAAGTCTGGTTGCTTTGTAATGCTACAGAAGGGTTGTGAAGTCCTTGAGCATGTTATGTACTGTCACAGAGTCAAGGTCACTCTGTACCCGGAACGTGAGGGCTTAGGGAAGTTTGCCTCCCCAGGGGCCTGACGCAGTTTGGCGCGTTTATTGTTCCCAGCGCTTGTAACCATTTTATGTGGGCACTCTGTAAGCCCTTCCTCTGTTGCCATTTCCCCCAACAGCAAGCTGCTCAAGGTTTTTCACAACACAGTATTCAAGTTTAACCAGTATGATGGAATGCTCAAACAGGTCTTAAATTAGGCCCAGGAGTTCTGTAACTGAACTTCTAGGAATTTATCCTAAGACACACCTGTATGAAATAACTAAGAAGGGCTGACATTTACTGAGCTTTCACTACGTTTCATACTCTGTGGTAAGCAGTCTGCATGGATTATCTCGTTTCATTCATACAACAACTTTATACATTCTATTGCTATCCTCGTTTCATAGATAAGAAAATGATGGTTAAAATTTGTCCAGCAGGCCGGGC
>NW_016107335.1:6961997-6975951 GCF_001604975.1 Cebus imitator | reverse complement strand
TTTTTTTGAGACAGAGTCTCACTCTGTCACCAGGCTGGAGTGCAGTGGTGCAATCTCGGCTTACTGCAACCTCTGCCTCCCAGGTTCAAGCAATTCTCCTGCCTCAGCCTCCCCAGTAGCTGGGACTACAGATGTGCACCGCCACACCCAGCTAATTTTTGTATTTTTAGTAGAGACGGGTTTCACCATGTTCGTCAGGATGGTCTTGATCTTTTGACCTCGAGATCCGCCCACCCTGGCCTCCCAAAGTGCTGGGATTACAGGCGTGAGCCACCGCACCTGGCTCATATGGCTACATGCTGAATAAGTCCTCCATAATTCATGTTGAAATAACTGACAATGCAATAGTGCCACAGTTTGAATACCTTTTGTCCCCACCAAAATTCATGTTGAGGCTTGGTCTCCTTGGTAACAGTGTTGAGACAGAGAGGACCTTAAAGATGCATTTGGGTCATGAGGGGTCAGCCCCCATGAAAAGATTAATGCAGTCACTGAGCGTTCCCACTCCTGGGGACTGCATTAAGTACCTTGAGAGCAGGTTGTTAATAAGCAGCACCGCCCCTTCAGCCAGCGTCTGCCTCCCCTTCCAGTTCTCTGCCATGCTATGACGTAGCACAAAGCCTTCGCTAGCTGCCTACCAGGTAGGGCTGCCGGATCTTGTGCTTCCCAGTCTCCAGGAGAGTGAGAAAATAAATTTCCGTTTTTTAAAACTACCCACTCTCAGGTATTTTATTATAGCAGCACAGATGAAGACAAGCCTGTTTCACATATTGCATAGGATACACCACAAAATTATTCTTAAACTGAAATTCAAATTATAGGCCATCCTGTATTTCATCTGGCAACTGGATCCAGGGACAAACAATAACACAGCCCTTATATGATCCTAATCAGCCTCGCCTCAAAGACCGAGTTTAACCAGAACGATACATTGAAAAGGGCATTTTAATGTCATTCTGTATAACCGTGGAAAATTGGACCTGACCCAAATCCTCAATTACTTAGAATAACGGTTAAGTAATTATTGTACGTTATTTAGGTAGAATAGTATTTATTTAAAGTAATAGATATAAACAGATGCATCTCACACTCTTTGGATTGGCAAGTATTTAAATATCTGATACTATCAAGGGTCAGGAGAAGATGGAACAATTGAAATTTACATATCCTGATGATATCCTAGAGCATGATTTCAAATGTTAATTTGTGTATAAATCATCTGGAAATCTTGGTAAAAACGCAGGCTTTAATTAAGTAGGTGGAGCACAAGACGCACAGTTTCTAACGCACTGCCAGGTGATGCTGATGTTGCTTGTTGCTGGCTGCTGGACCCCCATCTGAATAATGAGGCTCTAAAGCTCTGGGCTTCAAATGCTTGAATATATACTAAAATAATAATAATGTTTAAAAACCCAAGAACTTAGTGTCCCCTGATACATGTTGAAGCTGAATTTTTCATTACTAGTTTAGGTAGTTTGAACTGTGTTTCTGGCAACACATTTACGTATTTAAATAAACTTGTTACACACTTTTAAATATTTCTAGTAGACTTCACTCTAGTTTGCCTGCCACTGCTGTGAGCAGTTTCTGAGAGGGATGCCAGCAGGACTGATCCCCAGTGAGGCTTGATATTATCCTATGTATGTTTTATATGAGCTGCAACCATTGAAGGAGACTGGGCAAAGATACATTGTAGTCTCTGCGCTGTCTTTGCAAGAGAACCCCCTGCCTGAAATATCTGTCAATTTCCAGTCAAGGCACAACCACTGTAGGAAGGGTCAAAAGCATTCAATTTGGCACCCAGAAGCAGCTCTCTCTGGCTGAGGGCAGTAGCCACAGGACTCAGCTGGGGGCCATCAGCTGTCTACATACCCAACAGCTGGAGAAATGAGTCCCAGGGGAAACCTGGGTGGCACAACATGACACCCCCTACACCCTGACAACCCCATAGGGTATTTGGCAGGGCCTGGTAATCCAGTGGAAGATGGGCTGGGGAATGTGGTTAGTTCAGTTCAGCTCAGTAAGGCCCATGCTTTGGTTCAGGTGCTGTCTCTCTCTCTCTCTCGCTCTCTCTCGCTCTCTCTCGCTCTCTCTTGTTCTCTCTCTCTTTCTCTTTTTGAGACAGTGTTTCCCTCTGTTGCCCAGGCTTGATTGCAGCGGTGGGATCTCGGTTCACTGCAACCTCCGCTTCCTGGGTTCAAGTGATTCTCCTGCCTCAGCCTCCAAGTAGCTGAGACTAGAGGCGTGAGCCACCATGCCCAGCTAATTGTTTGCATCTTTAGTAGAAACGGGGTTTCACATGTTAGCAAGGATGGTCTAGATTTCCTGACCTCGTGATTTACCCGCTTCGGCCTCCCAAAGTGCTGGGATTACAGGTGTGTGCCACCACGCCTGGCCACTGCTCTTCAATTTATAGGGAATGTATTTATAGGGAATGTAATTTCCTCCATTACTGCATGTGTACCCCATCAGTCTTTCACTGTGAAGCAATTAGTTCTTTTAAAAAGTTAAAAAAATTCTTAACCAAGTGGGATTATTTCAGAAATGCAAAGAAGGTTAATATTAAGATATTCTTCAATAAGTTGGCGTTTCTGGGCCAAAGATGAATGCCTACACCATTTTTCTTAGAAATTGCCAAATTCCTCTTTATGGGAGTTGTATAATTTGCAGTCTTATCACCAATGTATGAGTGTTTCTCACAACTTCTCTCTTTACATTTTAACCTACATTTCTTCTATCACAAGCGACGTTTAACGTCTTTTAATACGTTTAAGGGCATTTGCCCTTTTTTTTCTCTTATGGGGTCTCACTGTATTGCCCAGGCTGAAGGGCAGTGATTATTCACAGGCGCGATCCCACTACGGATCAGCAGGGGAGTTTTGCCCGTCTCGGTTTCCGAGCCGGGCCGCTTCCGCCCTCCTTGGGGGAACCTGGTGGTCCCCGCTCCCGGAAGGCCACCACACCGAGGCGGAACTCGGTGCCGCCGCGCAGTGGCCACAGCGCATACAGCGCGGAGCTCCAGGGCTCAAGAGCTGCTCCCGCCTCAGCCTCCGGAGTAGCGACGCCACAGGCGGGACGTCTGTCATTAATCGGGTGTTTTTTTGAGACCGCGGATGACAGACGACAGGAGTCAGGCCACGCGCAGCGCCGCGGCGCAAACGCTAGGAAGGACTCCGCGCACGGCGGCCGGTGACGTCAGGGCAGCGGGAGGTGACGTCACTGCGGCACGGGGGCGGGGCGGCCTGTCACGCGGCGCTGGGCGGAGGCAGAGCGCGGGGCCAGACGAGGGCCCTGGGCCTGGGGAGGCGGGGCCTCCACGACGCCCGGCGCATGCGCGACGCCTGGCTGCTGGGCCCCGCGGCAGTTCCGCCCGCCGCGGCTCCTGCGGCTGGCACCGGGGCTGTGGCGGGAGGGACGATGCCGCAGCCCGAGTCCCGGAAGGCGGCGATCCTGGGCTGCGGGCATCGCGGTGAGTACCCGCCCGGCGGCGCCTCCCCTCGCGCGGCCTCCCCGCGTCCCTCAGCACCTCCGAGAGCAGCGGCGGCCGCTGCGGGGCGCGCGCGCGGTCGGGGCGGGCTGGGGCGGCGGCGGGGCAGCGCCTGGCTCCCCGCGGGTCCGGGGCTCCCGCACGCCCGCTGGGTGAGGCTCGTTTCTCGGGGAGACGCCGCTGCCCCCGCGCCTCCCAGGGCGTCTCCTGAGGCGGGTCCGCGGGCGCGGGGCGAGGGCCATGGCGCGGGCCGCGTTTCGGGCATTTAGGACGGAGGCACACCTGATCCTTCAGCCTCTCCAGCATTTCCTAAAATGAAGTCCGGAGCAGGGTTGTCCACTTAAAGAAACCAAAATGCCCAGAAATAGAACATTTCACACATGCACCACACTAGGGAGGACCGTGTGGGAGGAAGATGAAGCTCAGGTTCCCACCTGGCTAAGCCAGTCAGGCTGGGAACCGCGTCAGGCAAACCTGCTCCCGTTTTGGTCCTAAGACAGCTGCGAAGATAACAAGCCACGCAGCTCCCTCGCCGTGCGCCCGGGAGGAAATTCGCTGCGGGCCTCCAGATCTTTACCCTGAAACGGCTGTGTCGAATTTCACCCTGGCGGTGTGAATTGACGGTTTATCTTCGCAGGTGAGGGACGGGGCCCGAACTCTCGTCATCCCTCTGCTCGCCCGAGACAAATGCGCGTCTGAGGGCTCCCTCTGCCCTGTCTTTACGTAAAAGTGCAGCTTCACGGAGCCAGACCAAGGCGCAAGTGACGATTCCTCTGCCTGCCCGGTCTTGTAAATTGCGTATTCAGGGAAAGGCTGTGTAGAGGCTCAGAAGAACGCAGCCGTTTGTCATCTACCCCTGAGCTGGAAGCCCCCACTTCGAGTCGTCCCGCCTTTGCGGACGGAACCAGTCTGTACCTGTATTTGATTGAAGTCCTCTGTCCCCGTAAAATCTCTAGGCCGTGCCCCCACCACCTTGGTACATGTTCTCAGAATCTCGCGAGGGCGGTGTCATGGGCAGTAGACACTATTTGGCTCAGAATAAATCTCTTTAAAATTTAAATTTAAAAATTTCGTGGGTACATAGTAAGCGTATGTATTTATAGGTACATAAGATATCTGATGTGGCCTAGAATGTGTAGTAATCACGTCAGGGTGAGTGGGGTATCCGTCCGCTCAAGCACTTATCCTTTCTTAGTGTTACAGACAACCGAGTTACACTCTTACAGAGTTACTTTAAAATGTGCAGTATGGTTGACTTTAGTCATGCTGTTGTGATGTCAAATACTAGATCTTATACGTTCTATGTAACTTATGCATTCTATGTAAAAATAATATATATATTTTTGACGGAGTCTCACTCTGTCGCCAGCTGGGGTGCAGTGGTGCGATCTCAGCCTTCAAGCGATTCTCCTGCCTTAGCCTCCTGAGTAGCTAGAACTACGGGTGGGAGCCACCATGTCCTGCTGATTTTTGTATTTTTAGTAGAGATGAGGTTTCGCCTTGTTGGCCAGGATGGTCTCGATCTTCTAACCTTGTGATCCGCCTGCCTCAGCCTCCCAAAGTGCTGGGATTACAGGAGTGAGCCACCGTACCCAGCCATAACTCTATTTTTGTATACATGAACTGTCTCTCACCTCACCCCCGTCTCAGCCTCTGGTAACCATCATCTGGTCGGTCTCTCCATGAGTTCAGTTGTTTTAATTTTTAGCTTCCACAAATAACAACAGGGGAAGTTTGTTATTCTGTGTACCTGGCTTATTTCACTTAACGTAATGACCTCCAGTTCTTTCCCTGTTATTGCAAATGATGGGATCTCATTCTTGTATATGGCTGAATAGTACTCCATTGTGTAAATGTATCATGTTTTCTTTACCCCTTCATCTGTTGATGGACATTTAGGTTGCATCCAAATCTTGGCTATTGTGAACAGTGCTGCAACATACCTCTTCGTTACACTGATTTCCTTTTTTTGGGGTATATACCTATGAGTGGGATTGCTGAATCATGTGATGGTTCTACTTTTAGTTTTTGGGGAACTTCCAAACTGGCCTCCATAGTGCTTGTACTAATTTATGCCCACTGATGGTGTACAAGGATTCCCTTTTCTCCATATCCTCACCATCCTTCCTTTTTGCCTGTCGTTCGGATATAAGCCATTTTAACTGGGGTGAGATGATATCTTGTAGTTTTGATTTGCATTTCTCTGATGATCAGTGATGTTGAGCACCTTTTCATCTGCCTGTTTGACATTTGTGTGTCTTATTTTGAGAAATGTCTATTCAAATCTTTTGCTCATTTTTAAATAAGGTTATTAGATTTTTTCACATAGAGTTGTTTGAGCTTCTTATATATTCTATTCATCCCTCGCCAGATGGATAGTTTGCAAATGTTTTCTCCCAGTCTGTGGGTTGTCTCTTCACTTTGTTGTTTCCTTTGTTGTGCAGAAGCTTTTTAACTTGATGTGATACCATTTGTCCATTTATGCTTTGGTGGGGTATTACTCCAGAAATCTTTGCCCATTTTAGTGTCCTGGAGATTTTCTCCAGTGTTTTCTTTTAGTGGTTCCCTCCCCTCTCCTCCTCTTTCCTCCCCTTCCCACCTCTTCCCTCCCCTTCCCTTCCCAAGCCACCAAGTCTGGCCCATCTTCTTCAATTTCTTGGATCAGTGTTTTATAGTTCTAATTGTAGAGATTATTCACTTTGGTTAATTCCTAAGTATTTAATTTTATTTGTGGCTATCGTAAATGGGATTACTTTCTTGATTTCTTTTTCAGATTGCAGTTGGCATAGGGAAATGCTCTGATATTTGTATGCTCTGATATTTGATATGTCACTTTGATTGTTTTGCATATGTTGAATTATCCTTGCATCCCTGGGATAAATCCCATTTAGTCATGACGAACGATCTTTTTAATGTGTCATTGAATTCAGTTTGCTAGTATTTTGTTGAGGATTTTTGTATCAGTGTTCATCAGGGATATTGACCTGTAGTTTTATTTTTTTTTATGTGTCTTTATCTGGTTTTGGTATCAGGGTAATATCGGCCTCGTAGAATGAGTTTGAAAGTATTCTCTTCTCTGTTTTTTTGGAATAGTTCAGGTAGGATTGGTATTAGTTCTTCTTTAAAAGTTGTATAGAATTCAGCAGTGAAGCCCTCAGGTCCTGGGGTTTTCTTTGGTGGGAGACTTTTCATTACAGCTTTGATCTTATTACTTGCTATCGGTCTGTTCAAGTTTTGCATTTCCTAATAGTTCAATCTTGGCAGGTTGTATGCGTCTAGGAATTTATCCATTTTCTCTAGGTTTTCCAATTTATTGGTATATAATTAGTTGCTCATAGTAGCCTCTAATCTTTTGGATTTCTGTGATATTGATCGTAAAGTCTCCTTTTTCATCTCTGATTTTATTTTTGGGGGGCTTCTCTTTTGCATAGTCTGGCTAATGGTTTGTATTTTGTTTATCTTTTCAAAAAAGATACTTTTTGTTTCATTGGTCTTTTGTATTTTTTTCATTTTAATTTATTTCTGCTCTGATCTTTATTATTGCTTTTCTTCTACTAATTTTGGGTTAGGATTTCCTCATGCTTTTCTGGTTCCTTAAGATGCATTATTAGGTGGTTTATTTGTAGTTTTTCTACTTTTTTGATGTAGGTGCTCATTGCTATAAACTTTACTTATTTGTGCTTTGACTATATCCACAGGTTTTGGTATGTTGTTTCCATTATCATTTGCTTAAAGAAATTGTAAAATTTATTTCTTAATATCTTCATTGACCCACTGGTCATTCAGGTACATCTTATTTAGTGTACATGTATTTGTATAGTTTCCCAAATTATTCTTGTAATTGATTTCTAGTTTTATTCCATTGTGGTCAGAGAGGTTACTTGATATAATTTCAGTTTGTTTGACTTTTTAAAAAACTTGCTTTGTGTCCTAACATATGGCCTACCTTTGAGGATGATCTGTGTGTTGAGAAGAATGCATGTTCTGCAACCACTGAATGAAATGTCCTGTAAATATTTATTAGGCCCATTTGGTCAGTAATACAGATTAAGTCTGATATATCTTTGTTGATTTTCTGTCTTGATGATCTGTCTAATGCTGAAAATGGGGTATTGGGAAACTCCATTTATTGTATTGGGGTCTCTCTCTCTCTTTAGCTCTAGTAATAATTGCTTTATGTATTTGGGGGCTCCAGTGTTGGGTGTGTATATATTCACAGTTGTTATAGCCTCTTGCTGAACTGACCTCGTTATCATTATATAATGACCTTCTTTGTGTCTTTTTAGAGTTTTTTTCTTGAAATCCATTTTGTTTGATATAAATATAACTACTCCTGCTCTTTTTTAGTTTCCATTTGCATGGAACATCTTTTTCCATTCTTTTGTTTTTAGTCTTTGTGTCTTCATAGGTTAAGCATGTTTCTTGTAGGCAGCAGGTTGTTGAGTCTGCTTTTTTTTTTTAAACCCATTTAGCCACTCTGTGTCTTTTGATTGGGGAGTTTAGCCCATTTACATTCAATGTTATTGATAAGTAACATTCAATGTTATTGATACTGCTGCCACTTTATTATTTGTTTTCTGGTTGTTTTGCCATCTGCTTCCCTCTTTCCTTCCCTCCTGTCTTCTGTTTAGTGAGGGTTATTTTCTCTGGTGGTATGTTTTAATTTCTTGCTTTTTATTTTTTGTGTATCTATCATATGTTTTTAGATTTAAAGCTACCATGAGGCTTGAAAATAGTGTCTTCTAACTATTTTAAACCTATGGCAACTTAACACTGATCGTGTAAACAAAGAGACAAGCAAAAAGAAAACTAATAAAAACTACACATTGGCCAGGTGCAGGGGCTCAGGAGTGTAATCCCAGCAACTTTGGGAGGCTAAAGTGGGTAGATTGCTTGAACTAAGAAGTTCAAGACCTAGGGACCAGGCATGGTGACTCACACCTGTAATCCCAGCACTTTGGGAGGCCGAGGCTGGGGTATCATTTGAAGTCAGGGGTTCAAGACCAACCTGGCCAAAATAGTGAAACCCTGTCTTTTACTAAAAATACAAAAATTAGCTGGGCATGGTGCTACACACCTCTAATCCCAGCTACTTGGGAGACTGAGGCAGGAGAATCATTTGAACCTGGGAGGCGGAGGTTGTGGTGAGCCAAAATCACGCCACTGGACCCTAGCCTGGCCAACAGAAGGAGACTCCATCTCAAAAATAAAAAAGATCAGCTTGGGCAACATGGCAAAACCCCATCTCTACAAAAAAATACAAAAATTAGCCGAGCATGGTGGTGCACATCTGTAGTTCCAGCCACTTGGAGGGCTTAGGTGGAAGGATTGCTTGAGCCCAGGAGGTTGAGGCTGCAGTAAGCTGTGATTGTGCCACTGCACTCCATCTTGGGCAACAGAGTGAGACCGTGTGTGCGTGTGTGTGTGTGTGTGTGTGTGCGCGCGCGCGCGCGAGCGTATTTTTACCCTGTATATGTAAATATGTAAATAAATACATTTTAATACATTTGCATTTTAACTCCATCCCCCTGCTTTTAAACTTTTTGTTGTTTCTATTTATATCTTATTGTATTGTATATGTCCTGAAAACTTGTTGTAGTTATTATTTTTGATCAGTTCATCTTTTAGTCTTTCTACTCAAGACATGAGTGGCTCACACACTACAATTATAGTATTGTAATATTCTGTGTTTTTCTGTGTACTTGCTATTACAGTGAGTTTTATACCTTCAGATGCTTTCTTATTGTGCAGTAACATCCTTTTCTTTCAGATTTAAGAACTCTCTTTGGCATTTCTTGTAAGATATGTTGACGAAATCCCTCAGCTTTTGTCTGGAAGATCTTTATTTCTTCTTCATATTTGAAGGATATTTTTGCTGGATATACTATTCTAAGATAAAAGTTTTTTTTTCCTTCAGCACTCTCATGGCCTTTAAGGCTACCACTGAGAAATCTGCTGCCAGACATACTGGAGCTCCGTTGTATGTTATTTGTTTCTTTTCTCTTGCTGCTTTTAGGATTTTTTTCTTTATCTTTGACCTTTGGGAGTTTGATTGTTAAATAGCTTGGGTCATCTTACTTGGGTTAAATCTGCTGATGTTCTCATTCTTAAATATTTTCCTGTAGGTTTGGGATATTCTTTGTTATTATCTCTTGGAATTAATTTTCTACCCTCGCCTTCTGTCTACTTCTTCTGTAAGGGCGACTTTTAAATGTACCCTTTTGAGGTTGTTTTCTAGATCTTGTAGGTGTGCTTCATTCTTTTCTGTGTTTTTTTCTTTTGTCTCTTCTGACTGTGTACGTTCAAATGGCCTGTCTTCAAGTTCACTAATCCTTTGTTCTGCTTGATCCGTTCTGCTGTTAAGAGACTGATTCATTCTTCAGTATGTTAGTTGCATTTTTCATCTCCAGAGTTTCTGCTTGATTGTTTTGAATTATTTTGATTTCTTTGTTAAAATTATCTGATAGAATTCTGGATTCCTTCTCTGTGTTATCTTTAGATATGTTGAGTTTCCTCAAAACAGCTATCTTGAATTCTTTTTTTGAAAGGTTACATATCTATCTCTCCAAGATTTGGTTGCTGATGCCTTATTTAGTTCACTTGGTGAGGTCATGTTTTCCTGATGATCATCTTGATGCTTGAGGATGTTTGTTGGTGCCTGAGCATTGAAGAGTCAGGTATTTATTGTAGTCTTCACAGTCTGGACTTGTTTGTACCCATCCTTCTTGGGAAGACTTTCCAGTTGTTCAAAGGAACTTTGATGTTGTGATATAAAGTTTTCATCACTGCTGCCATGTGGGCCTTAGATGGCACCCCAAGCCCAGTAACACTGTGGCTCTTGTAGACTCATAGAGGTACTGCCTTGGTGGTCTTAGATAGGATCTGAAAGATTTCTCTGGATTACCAGGCAGAGAGATGCTTTTGCTCTTTTCTTACTCTCTCCCAAATAGATGGTGTCTCTTTGCTGAGCTGCCTGGAGCTGGGGGAGTGGTGAAACAGGTACCACTGTGGCCACCACCACTGAGATGACACTGGGGCAGACCTGCAGCCAGCACAACACCGGGTCTCAACCAAGACCCTTGGCAACCACCATGGTTACCACCTTTATTTGCTCAAGGCCCTGAGGCTCTGTAATCAGCAGGGAGTGAAACCAGCCAGGCTTATGTCCTTCCCTTCAGGGCGGCAAGTTCCCCTCAGTCTTAGGCAGGTCCAGTGGTGCCATCCTGGAGCCAGGGCCTGGAGTTGGAAGCCTTAGGAATCTACCTGGTGCTTTATTCTGCTGCGGCTGAGCTGGCACCCAAGCCTTCCCACTCCTCCTTCCCCTTTTCATGAGCAGAGGAGTCTCCCTCTTAGCTGCCATTGCCCTAGGCTCATAGCAGGTACTGCCTGGCTACTGCCAGTGTTTATTCAAGGCCCAAGCGCTCTTCAGTCAGCTTGTAGTGAGTGCCACCAGGCCTGAGACTCTCCCTTCGGGCAGCAGGCTCCCCTCTGGCCCAGGGCAGGTCCAGAAATACCATCCAAGAGCAAGCTTGGAATCAAGGATCCCAAGAGCCTGCTTGGTGCCCTACCCCACTGTGGCCACACTGATACCTAGGCTGCAAGTCATAGTCCCCTTTGCTCTTCCCTCTCCTTTTCTCATGCAGAAGTCCCTTTCCATAACCTCCACATCTGGGAGTGTGCTGGGTCACACCTGAAGGCAGCATGTCTGAGCGTCACCCAAAGGCCCATGATGAGTACAGCCTGGTTACCACTGCTGATTGTTTGGGGCCCGAGGGCTCTTTAGTCAGCAGGTGATAAACCCTGCCAGAACTAGGTCCTTCCCTTCAAAGTAGCAGGTTCCCTTATAGCCCAGGCTGTGTCTAGAAATGTTGCCTGGGACATCTGGTGTCTAGGATCCGGAATGGGAGCCTCAGGACTTTGCCTGGTGCCCTGTTCTGTTGCAGTTGAGCTGGTGTCCCAGTTGGAAGACGAAGTCCTCTTTACTCTTCCCTCTCCTCTCCTCAAGTGGAAGGAAAGAGTCTCCCCTGGAGCTGCGAGCTGCTCTGCCTGGGGTTGAGGGAGGGTGGTGCAAGCACTCCCTTGGTGGCCCCACTGGTGTTTTCCTGGGCTGTGTGCCCCTCAAGTCCATTGAGGGAGCACAGCACCGAGACTTGCCCAGGAATTGCAGTCTTTGTGGTCTGGACTGCTATTCAGGTTTCTTTTGAATCCCAGAGCAGTTGAGCCCATGGTGAGTCTTGCTGGAACTCGAGTTTCCACCGCCAAGATGGGTGGTTCCCCTCGGCTCGGGCTCATCTACATGCTTCCTCTGTGGGCGCCAGCTGCATTCTGCCCTGTGTTGCTTTCTGCTGTGACAGTGCAGCACTGAGTTCCGATGTCAAAGTCCCACAGTCACTGTGCTCTCCCCCCACTAAGCACACAGATTCTCTCTCTGTACCACAGGGATGGGGAAGGAATGGTGTCAGTGCCTCTTGCAGTAATATGTTAAAACCATGTGATTGCTCACCTGATTTTTAGTTCTTATGAAGGTGCTTTTTTGTGTGGATTGTTGTTTGATTTGGGAAGATGATTGTTGGAGGTTTCTATTTGGCCATCTGGCTCTGCTTCTCCCCCTAGAATTATATCATTTTTTTTTTTTTTAATGGTTAGTTTGTGCCAGCTGGGATTTTAACCAGATCCACATTTATTTGGTTGATGTGCCTTTTAAGTTTCTTTTTTTTCCTTGCAATATGTTTGTTAAAGAAATCAGGTCATTTGTCTTGTACAACTTCATATATTTTTAAGATGCATGCTGTTTGGATAAATATAAAAATATTAACCCCCCCACCTGCCAATTCTGGTAGACTTTACCTTTTGAGGGGTATTAAGATGCTCATAATAGACTAGTTTTGTTTATTTTTACCATCAGAGAAGATTTGGTCCGTTTCCTTTCTACTTCACATTTTGAGAGCCATTGGTTGGTTGGTTTTCCAAACATAAAATGGTATTGTAATTTTGAATATGCTTTTCATTCTACTGTGCACTCACCAAACTATTCTGGTATTACTCTCCTCCCTCAAATCACAGATGTAGGGTAGATGCTTCAGAATTTTTAAAAATCATATTTTCCTTTTCCCCAGAAATACTATATTTTGAGATCTACTCTGCCTAAGCAAAAATAGGACATAGAAAAACCTCTTTCCTCAGTATGTATCATTTGAGCTTCTCAAGTTAAATGTCATCAAACAGTAGGTGTCTGTTCTTCACTTCTGACAATTTCTTTTCTGTTCCTTGTAAAAAGTTCTGCACTTTTGTTGTAAAATATACATAATATAAAGTTTATCATTTTAACTATTTTTAACAAGTGGCATTAAGTCCATTCACAGTATTATGTCACTGTCACCAAAACTTTTTCATTACCCCAAACAGAAACTCTAATCATTCAGCAGTAACTCCCCATTTTCCCAGCCCCTTTCTGTTTGTGAATATGCGTATTCTAGATATGTAAGTGGAATTGTACAGTATTTATCCTGCTGTGTCTGATTTATTTCACAATGTTTTCAAGCTTCATCCATGCTGTAACATGCATTATACTTCATTCTTTTTTATGGCTGAATAATATTCCATGTGTGTATATATCACAGTTTGCTTATCCATTCATCCCTTAGAATACTGGATTGTTTCCACCTTTTGGCTATTGTGAATGCTGTTGCTGTGAACATGTGTTCACAGGTATCTGTTTGACCCCTGTTTTCAATTCTTTTGAGTATACTATATACACTATATATATCTGTACACTGTATACCTCTATAGTGGAGTGGCACTGCTGGGTTATATGGCACTTCCGTGTTTAACATACTGAGGAACTGACAAACTCTTCTTCACATTTTAAAAATGGCCTTCGTAAAGATCTTCATACCTTACTAGTTGCTAAATCTGATGACTCCACCTCCATTCACACCTGTCTTGGCTTCCTTATAAATCTTTTTTTTTTAATTGCATTTTAGGTTTTGGGGTACATGTGAAGAACTTGCAAGATTGTTGCATAGGTACACACGTGGCAGTGTGATTTGCTGCCTTCCTCCCCTTCACCTATATCTGGCATTTTTCCCCATGCTATCTTTCCCCAACTCCCCACCCCACGCTTTCCCTTCCCTGTTTCCCCCCAACAGACCCCAGTGTGTGATGCCCCCTCCCTGTGTCCATGTGTTCTTATTGTTCAACACCTGCCTATGAGTGAGAACAAGCGGTGTTTGATTTTCTGTTCTTGTGTCAGTTTGCTGAGAATGATGGTTTCCAGGTTCATCCATGTCCCTACAAAGGACATGAACTCATGGTTTTTGATGGCTGCATAATATTCCATGGTATATATGTGCCACATTTTCCCTGTCCAGTCTATCATCGATGGGCATTTGGGTTGGTTCCAGGTCTTTACTATTGTAAACAGTGCTGCAATGAACATTCGTGTGCACGTGTCCTTATAGTAGAATG
>NW_016107335.1:6953647-6957903 GCF_001604975.1 Cebus imitator | reverse complement strand
TGACTTTCAGATTGGGTCTCTGAGTGGACATTCCGTTTGTTGATGATGAAGTTATTTCTTTCTGTTTCTTAGTTTTCCTTCTAACAGTCTGGCTCCCCTGCTGTAGGTCTGCTGAGGTTCACTCCAGGCCCTGCTTGCCTGGGGATCACCTGCAGCAGCTGCAGAACAGTAAATGTTACTGCCAGTTTCTTCTGCTGCTCTCTTTGTCCCAGAAGGATACCTGCCAAATGTCAGTCTGAGCTCTCCTTTATGAGGTGACTCTTTGGATATACGGGGGTCAGGGAGCTGCTTGAGGAGACAGTCTGTCCTTTATAGGAGCTCAAGTGCTGAGCTGTGAGCTCCGTTGTTCATTCAGAGCTGCTGGGCAGGTACGTTTAAGTCTGCTGCAGCAGAACTCATAAACCCCTTTTTTTTCCCAGGTGCTCTGTCCCGGGGATTTAGGGCTTTATTTATGAGTTTCCGTTGTGCTGCTGCCTTTTTTTCAGGGCTGCCCTGCCCAGCAAGTAGGCAGCCTAGCCACTGTCTGCCTGCAGAGTCTTTGCTGAGGTGCTGTGGGCTCCGCCTAGCTGCCGTGTGAACTTCCCTGTAGTCCTGTTTATACAGGTTTAGTTAGAACTGCCTCGGCAATGGTGGCCCACCTCTGTAATGGCGGACTCTCTCTGTAATGGTGGGCTGCCTCAGCAATGGCGGACTACCTCCGTTGTGGTAGAGTGCCTCAGTAATGGCGGACGCCCCTCCCCCACAGAGCTGGACCTTCCTGGGTTCAGCTGTGCTTGCTGTGAAACTGTCAACCCTGAGCGTTTCCAATTGCTGTTTTTTTTTGTGGGACCAGCCGAGCCTGGTCACCTGGCTTCCTGCCTCAGAGCCTTTTTTTTGTAGTTGAAAGGTCGACTCTCTCCCAGGTGTTCCAGTCGCCTATTGAAAAGGTGCCGGGATATGTGTGATTTCCCGTGGTGCGACCCACTGCACGGGCTGAAACAGCTGCTCTGAGATTTGCAGCATTTTTTTTTTGCCTGGGAATCTCCTGGCCTGGCTCCCTGTTTCAGTCCCCTTTTTAATCAGATGAATGGGCGACTCTGCCTTCCTGGAGCTCCACTCGCCAGCTAAAACAACGCCCAGACCTGTATAATTTGTATGGAGAACCGCAGCACCGGGGCGCCAGCAAAACAGCCGCGCAGGCCAAAACAGCCATGCTGGCGACCCATGGGGCTCCTCCGCCTGGGAATCTCCTGGTCTGTGGGCAATAAAAATCCGTCTGGAAATGCGGCCTCCACTCACCCTCTGCGCTTTCACTGGGAGCTGCAATCCTGAGCTGCTGCTAATCAGCCATCTTGGATCCCTCCCTGCCCTATAAATCTTTATGGCGCCGCACATTGCTGTCGATAGACACTCTTATTGTTCCACTTTGTGGTTCTTCTCAGGTCCTTCCTGGGTTCTTCTTCCTCCACACAATCCTTAAATGTGCATGTTGCCACATGTTCAGTTCATTTTGCTGTCTTCATTGCTTAAACTCTCCTTTGCTGTTATTTTCATGTAACTGAAGCCATCCTTTTGATTTTAAACATGTCTCTCAGGCCTACATCTGAATTTGAATCTCATGGACATTTACATAACAGTGTTTTCTCTAATGCGACATGTCTAGAAAAAAATTGATCTTCTGTTCATCCTCAAGCCTATTCTCTCCATAGTCCCTGTCACTAAGGTTTGAAAGTTGTATATGGATTTTATTGTCCCTTTGTCCCTCTGGGGCCCATGCCTTGTAAAGTTGGCAAGTGTGAGCAGTTTTGCCGCTGGTCCTACTTTGCACTCACTTTCACAGTTCTCAGTCATGCTATGAGAGCCTCTTACTTGACTTTTTCTAACTATACTTTTTGGTTCTAGATGTTTTCCCCCTCTGTTCCAAATCATTTTACACACAGCTGCTAGAATATTCTTCCCAAGATATGTTTACTTAAAGACACTTCTCTTTTTGCATGCAGAACAAGTTAATTCTTCTCATCCTCAGCATCAGAGTCACTTTCCAGTAACCTTATCCTGCCCCATGATTCATCTGTATTCATCACTACAGCCAACCATTCTACTTGCTGTTCTATTTGGAAAACTGAAAATGTACAGGTTGCAGTTTCCCAAGACTTGAACTTTCTCCTTGAAATATTTCAGTATTTGGCCATTGGAATTTTAATCCTTAAAGCTAACAACTAAATCTCAACTGATGTAAGAAATCATCTTCATGCATTACAGACAGAATTAATGTCTCCATCCTTGTTTCCATATAGTTGGCTTATATCTTTATTGTAGCGTATTTTGGAGTTTGCTTGAGGATATGCTAAAGTTTTCCACCTGATTTATTACTTCTTTAGGATTTTTTTTTTCCTTAGAGAAAATGAGATTACTGGCCAAAATGTGTAATGGTTTCTGAGGCCCTTGTGATGTTGTCAAACTGCTTTTAAAAAACTGTCTGCACTTTGGCTGGGTAGCTCAAGCCTGTAATCCCAGCACTTTGGGAGGCCAAGGTGGGAGGATCTCTTGAGGCCAGGAGTTTGAGACCAGCCGGACCAACATAGTGAGATCCCTGTCTCTACAAAAATAACAAACCCTGCAATTTATGATTTCATCATTGATAAATATATCGTTTAACTACTGTGCTTTGAATATAAATATTTAGAAAAACTTTCCTAGTTTGTGTTAGAAAATTGTATTTTATTTTTATTTTCTTGTTTTTGCTCATTATTGAGAATGAAGTCTTCTCCAATGTATTTCCATGTGTATTTCTTTAGCGAATAGTCTTTTTTATATACTTGTTCCATTAATACTTTATTCATTTATCTAATCCAATGACTCATTTGCTATAGATATTTTTTCTATTTTTGTCCTTTTGCTTTTCAATTTTGGCCATCACCTTTTGACTTACCTTAACGGTTTTAATTGATTTTTAAGATTAATATTTGTGAATATTTTCTTTGGTTTTCAATATATTTTTAGAAACTTGGAAAGAGTTGGTAAAAGGACAAGGGAACTTCATTATAAATTGCATTTTAAAAGGGAAAGCATATATTATCCTTACAGCCTATTGATCAGCTAACTTTAAAATCTTCAGGATAGTAAAAAGGTCTACCTCACTTTTTTCGTTTTTTTTTCTCCTTCCTGTACACTGATCTTTCCCTTTTATTTTATTGTGGTAAAATATAGATAACATGAAGTTTACAGTTGTAATGATTCTTTTTTTTTTTTTTTTTTTTTTTTGAGACAGGGTCTTGTGCTGTCTCCCAGGCAGAAATGGTGCGATGGCCGTCATCATGGCTCACTGCAACCTTGACTTTCTGGGCTCAAGTGATCCTTCTGCCACAGTCCCCTGAGTAGCTGGGACCACAGGTGCATACTACCATGCCTGGCTAATTTGTTTTTGTATTTTTGTAGAGATGGAGTTTCACCATGTTGCCCAGGCTGGTCTTGAACTCCTGGGCTCAAGTGATCCGCCTTTTAGCCTCCCAAAGTGCTAGGACTACAGGCGTGAGCCACTGAGCTTGCCATGTTCACGTTACTAAATTCCTGAGCCTATTCATGCTTTTGGAAAGCATGCTGTGTTTGTTAGTCAGGCTTCTCCAGAGAAACAGAACCCATAGGGTGTATACACCCAAACAAACACACACACACCAATTTATTTTAAGGAATTGACTTAAACAATTGGTGGGAGAGCGTGGAGACGAGCACGTCTGAAATCTGTGGAGCAGGCCCAAGACGCAGGCAAGAGTTGCTGTTGCAGTTTGAGTCCGAAGGCAGTGCAGGAGCAGAATTCCGTTAGTATGTGTTCAGATTTCCTCTTATAAAGATGCCAGTCCTGTTTGACTAGAGCTCAGCCTAATGACTTCGTTTTAATTTAATTATTTTTTAAAGACTCTCTGTAAATGCAGTTACAGTCTGAGGTACTGGGCGTTAGGACTCCAACATGAAATTTTGGGAAAACACAATTCAGCCCATGGAAGTTGCCAGATAATCTCCTGTGGGATGGAGTGGTAGAAAGCAAAGCAGCAGATATTTTCTTAAACTCGTATAAATAATTCACAGTTGGCCGGGCGCGGTGGCTCACGCCTGTAATCCCAGCACTTTGGGAGGCCGAGGCGGGTGGATCACGAGGTCAAGAGATCGAGACCATCCTGGTCAACGTGGTGAAACCCCGTCTCCACTAAAAAAACTACAAAAAATTAGCTGGGCATGGTGGCGCGTGCCTGTAATCCCAGCTACTCAGGAGGCTGAGG
>NW_016107335.1:6951145-6953385 GCF_001604975.1 Cebus imitator | reverse complement strand
GTGAAACCCCGTCTCTACTAAAAATACAAAAAATTAGCTGGGCATGGTGGTGCGTGCCTGTAATCCCAGCTACTCAGGAGGCTGAGGCAGGAGAATTGCCTGAACCTGGGAGGCGGAGGTTGCGGTGAGCCGAGATCGCGCCATTGCACTCCAGCCTGGGTAACAAGAGCGAAACTCGGTCTCAAAAAAAAAAATTCACAGTTTGGAACGAAATGCATTTTATAAATGGCTAGCAATTTACTTTTATTATCTCATGTTATATTTATAAATTGCTAGGGGAATCTATTCTCTTATCTCCGAAGTGTTTCCAGAAAATTCTGACTTTTTATTTGGTATTAAGTTACCAGGTATTTGGTATATATAAAGAGTGTGTGTGTGTGTGTGTGTGTGTTCTATATAAAGTACCAAGTATTTGGTACTTTTTGTTAATAAGATATTTATTAATAGGATATTTATTGTTAATAGGATATTTATTGTTAATAGGATACTTTTTAAATTAAATATTTCTCAAAAACTAGAATCAGTACTTATTACTGTCTTATTCTATAAAGTAGATAAACTCAATATTAAATAGTACACAAATATTAAAGTCATTAGTATTTCCTCACAAGATAGGACTTTTGCGTCATGGGAACTAAAAAATTCTTCTTTTTAAGATAAAATGTTTTGTTTTGTGATAATTGTTGATTCACATGTAATTATAAGAAATAATATGAAGAGCTCTTGTGTGCCCTTTACCTACTTTCCCCAATGGTAATATCTTGTAAAACTATTGTGTAATATAAAAACCAGGATATTGACATCCCATACCCATCTTCTCCATCCACAACCCCCCAAATCCCTGTTGTCCCCAATTCTTGGAAATCACTAATATGTTCTGTTTCTATAATTTTGTCATTTCAAGGATGTTATATAAATGGAGTCATACAGTAAGTAAGCTTTTAGGATTAGACTTTTTCACTCAGCATAATTCCCTTGATTCATCCAAGTTATCACATTTATCGGTAGTTCTGAAAATGCTGTTTTTAGAGTCCCAGCTTCAGCATCACAGAACAGGGTTTCTGAGACTTGACACTATGGACATTTGGGCCAGATAATTATTTGTATTTGGAGACGGTCCTGCGCATTGTAGGATGTGAGGCATCTGTGGCATTTACCCATTGGATGCTAATAGGATCCCCCCAGTTATGACAACCAAAAATGTTTTCAGACATTGCCTAAAGTTCCTGTGGGTTGCCACATTTTCCCAGAAATTACCAAATATCCTATCCATTGGCTGAGAACCACTGGAGTAGAGTATAGAAAGTGGATTTGGAGTGAAGAGACTACAACTTAAGCACTGGCAAGATCTATCCCTCAGACCATGCTGCATCTCTACACTCTCTGCACACATGTCCACGTGAGCATTCCCTCACCTAGAGACGTTTTAACGTTACAATGAAACATGCATTAAATATTAAGAAGCAGAAGTAAAGAGAAAATAGTTAACATATACAGAGACATACATAAAACCCATGAGAATGGACTCCAGAGGCTCTGTCCTTTGACTCCATGGACAAGACTTAATTTAGGGCCAAATCATGTGGACACATTATAACCTCTAGAAACCACTATGCATACAGAACCGAGCACCTTAATACAAGTGTCAGGATTAAAGGAACAGTAGTTTGTTGGATCAGGTACTTTTTTATTTTTGTTTGAGATGGTGTCCTTCTCCATCACCCAGGCTGGAGTGCAGTGCGTGATCACTTGGCTCACTGCAGCCTTGACCTCCCCAGGCTCAGGTGATCCTCCAATCTCAGCCTCCCAAGTGACTGGAGGTGTGTGCTACCATGCCCAGCTATTTTTTTTTTTTCCTAATAAAGACAGGGTTTCACCACGTTGGTCAGGCTGGTCTTGAACTCCCGACCTCAGGTGATCCGCATACCTTGGCCTCCAAAGTACTTGGATTACAGGCGTGAGCCACCACACCTGGCCAATTTTTTTTTCTTTTTTTTTGTATTCTTTGTAGAGATAGGGTTGCCCAGGCCAGTCTTGAACTCCTGGGCTCAAGCTATGCTTGAGTGCTGGGATTACAGGTGCAAGCCACTGCACCTAGTCCAGATACTTTGTGTTTTAAAAAGCATATCATAGGCCAGGCGCGGTGGCTCAAGCCTGTAATCCGAGCACTTTGGGAGGCCGAGGCGGGTGCATCACGAGGTCAAGAGATCGAGACCATCCTGGTCAACATGGTGAAACCC
>NW_016107335.1:6922587-6950675 GCF_001604975.1 Cebus imitator | reverse complement strand
ATGGAGTTTCACTGTCACCCAGGCTGGAGTGCAGTGGTGTGATCTTGGCTCACTGTAACCTCCATCTCCCAGGTTCAAGCAATTCTCCTGCCTCAGTCTCCCAAGTAGCTGGGATTACAGGCGCCTGCTACCATGCCTGGCTAATTTTTGTATTTTTAGTAGAGATGGGTTTCACCATGTTGGCCGGGCTGGTCTTGAACTCTTGACCTCAAATGACCCACCCTCCTCAGCCTCCCAAAGTGCTGAGATTACAGGTGTGAGCCACTGTGCCCAGCCAAAATTAGATGATTTTAGTGATATAAAATAATCTATGTCTTCGGTCAGGTGTGGTGGCTCACGCCTGTAATCTAAGCACTTTGGAGGCCTATGCGGGCAGATCACCTGAGGTTGGAAGTGACCAACATGGTGAAACACTGTCTTAAAAAAAAAAAAAGAAAGAAAAAAAAAATCTATGTCTTGACCCCCATTCTTTTTAAAGTAAACTTTTAGTTTTAGAATAGCCTTAGATTTACAGAATATTGTTAGATGGTAGAGAATTCCCATATATCCCATATCCAGTTTCCTCTGTTATTAACATCTTAATATTGTACATTTATTTCAGTTAATGCTCATGTCCATACTGTATTCAGATTTTCTCAGTTTTTACCTAATGTGCTTTTGCTACTCTAAGGACAATAGGTAAAAACTAAGGCTTCCATCCAGGTTACCACACTGCATTTGGTCATTATGTCTCCTTAGGCTCTTCTTGGCTGTGACAATTTCTCGCACTTTCCTCATTTTTGATGACCTTGGCGGTTTTGAGGAATACAGGCATGCATTGGTGGTATCGTGTGTTCAGTTCTAGGCCACTGCAATAAAGCAACTATCACAAAGTGAGGCACACAAATTTTGGGAGGGGGTCCCAGTGCATATAAAAATTATGTTGTTATGTTTATACTGTAGTCTTTTAAGTGTGCAATAGCATCTTATCTAACAAAAAATGTTCATACCTTAATTTAAAAAATGCTTTATTGCTCAAAAATGCTCATGATCATTTGAGCCTTCAGTGAGTTGTAGTCTTTTCGCTGGTGGAAAGTCTTGCCTCAATGTTGATGCCTGCTGTTTGGTTTCTGAAGGTTAGGATGGCTGTGGCAAGTTCTTTTTTAATTTTTTTTTGAGACAGAGTCTCACTCTATGCCCAGGCTGGCGTGATCTTGGCTCACTGTAATCTCCGCCTCCCTGGTTCAACCCATTCTCCTGCCTCTGCCTCCTGAGCAGCTGGGACTACAGGCACACACCACCACATCCAGCTAATTTTTTTGTATTTATAGTAGAGACAAGGTTTCACTGTGTTGGCCAGGCTGGTCTCAAATTCCTGACTTCAAATGATCTGCCCACCTCAGCCTCCCAAAGTGTTGGGATTATAGGCATGAGCCATCGCACTGGCCAAGTTCTTAAGTTATATGCTGATTTGTTGTCATTTCAGCAGTGTTCACAGCATTGTCAGCAGGAGTGATTCCGTTTCAAGAAATTATTTCTTTGCACATCTGTGTCTTCAGTCTGTACTTCTAATTCTGGCTCTCTTGCTATTTCTACCCTTTCTGCAGTGACTTACTCCACCGAAGTCTTGAACCTGGAAGGTCATCCGTGAAGGTTAGAACCAACTTCTGCTAAATTGATATTTTGTTGTTCTGGCAAATGTGGACTTAAAAAAAAATGATATTTTGACCTTCTCTTACGAATAGGTTTTTGTTGTTGTTTTGTGAGACACAGTTTTCCTTTGTCACCCAGCCTGGAGTGCAGTGGTGCAGTCATAACTCACTGCAGCCTCAAACTCCTGGGCTCAAGCAATCCTCCCACCTCAGCCTCCTGATTTGTTGGGACTATAGGCATGTGCCACCATGCCCAACTTTGTTTTTGCATTTTTTGGTAGCGATTGGGTCTCACTTTGTTGCCCAGGCAGGTCTTGAACTTCAGGTTTCAAGTAACCCTCCCACCTCGGCAAAAGTGTTGGGATTACAGGCATGAGACACAATGCCTATCTATGAATGTACTTATTGGCATCTAGAATGGTAAAGCTTTTCCAGAAAGTTTTTGATTTGTTTTGCACAAAGGAATCACTATGTATGACAGCTCTATCCTTATGTAATTTATTTCTTAAATAATAAGACTTGAAAGTAGAAATTACTCCTTGATCCATGGGCTGCAGAATGGGTGTTGTGTTAGCAGGCATGACAACAACATTTATCTCCTTGTGTATCTCCATCAGAGTTCTTAGGTGACTAGGTATATTGTCAATGAGCAGTGATGTTTTGAAAGGAATCTTTCTGAGCAGTAGGTCTCAACAGTGGGCTTAAAATATTCAGTAAACCATGCTGTAAAACAGATGTGCTGTCATCCAGGCCTTGTTCTTCCATTTCTAGAGCAGAGGCAGAGTAGATTTAGCATAATTCTTGAAGGCCCCAAGATTTTCAAAATGATAAATGAGTATTGGCTTCAACTTAAAGTCACCAGCTGCATCAGCCCCTAACAAGAGAGTCACCCTATCTATCCTTTGAAGCCGGACATTGATATCTCTAGCTATGAAAGGTCCTAGATGGCATCTTCTTCCAAGAGATGGCTGTTTAGTCTACATTGAAAATATATTGTTTAGTGTAGCTATCCTCATCATCTGTCCACTGTGACATTCTCTCTCTTTTGATTAGTATATTTAGACAATTCATATTAGAAGTGATTATTAATACAGTTGGATTCGCATCTTCCATCTTTTTAACTATTTTGCATTTGTTGCTTTTTATTTCTTTTTAATTGGACATTTTATATGATTCAGCTTTATCTCCTCTCTTATCTTCTATGAGCTTTCTATTCCTAAAAACACAGCTTATAGTTTTGGAAGTCAGAAGTCTGAAATGGGTCTCAGGGGACTAAACTCAAGGTGTTGGCAGGACTGTTTCACTTTTTTGAGGTTCTGGGAGAGAATCTGTTTCCTTGCCCTATTGAGAAGCCACCCACAGTCCTTGGCTTGTGGCTCTTTTCCTCCATCTTCAAAGCTAGCAGTAGGTCAAATTCTCACATTGCATCACTCTGATCTCCTCTTTTGCCTCCCTCTTTCACATTTAAGGACTCTTGTGATTATATTGGGTCTACACATAATACAGAATAATCTCTGTATTTTAATGTTATCTGATTAGCAACTTTAATCCCATCTGCTACCTTAATTCTGGGGATTAGGATTTGTACATTTCTGAGGGCACCATTATCAATTATAGTATATTAATTATACTTCTTTTAAAAAGTTTTTAAGCTTGGTGCTGTGGCTTACCCCTGTAATTCCAGCACTTTGGGAGGCTGAGGCAGGTGGATCATTTAAGGTTAGGAGTTCAAGACCAGCCTGGCAAACATGGTAAAAGCCCACCTCTACTAAAAACACAAAATTAGCCGGGCATAGTGGTGCACCCCTGTGATCCCAAGTACTCGGGAGGCTGAGGCAGGAGAATCATTTGAACCCAGGAGGCAAAAGTTGCAGTGAGCCAAGATCGTGCCACTTCCAGCCTGGGTGACAGAGTGAGACTCCATCTCAAAAANAAAAAAAAAAAAAAAAAAAAATTCTAGCAGTTACTCTAGAATCTACAATATACATTTTATTTTATTTTATTTTATCTATTTTTTTTTTAGACAAAGTTTTGCTCTGTTGCCAGGCTGAAGTGCAATGGCGAGATCTCGGCTCACTGCAACCTCCACCTCCCAGGTTCAACCCATTCTCCTGCCTCAGCCCCCCGAGTAGCTGGGACTACTGGCACATCCACTACGGCCAGCTAATTTTTGTATTTTTAGTAGAGACGGCATTTTACAATATTGGGCAGGATGGTCTCAATCTCCTGACCTCGTAATCCACTCTCCTCAGCCTCCCAAAGTGTTGGGATTACAGGCGTGAGCCACTGCACCTGGCCTACTTTTTAAAATTTTATTTTTTTTCAATGGGCATATAATTATATATATTTATGGGGTACATAGTGGTGTTTCTTACATACAGTGTTTCAGTTATCAGATCAGAGTAATTAGCATATCCATAATCTCATACATTATTTCTTTGTGTTGGGAACATTCAGTATTCTTCTTATAGCTATTTGAAACTGTACAATATATTATTGTTAACTGTAGTCATCCTGCAATGCTATAGAACACTAGAACTTATTCCTCCTATCTAGCTGCAATTTTGTATCCTTTAACAAATCTCTTCCTATTTCCTCCCTCTCCCCTACCTTTCCCAGCCTCTAGTACCCTCTGTTCTAATTTTTCTATGAGATCCACTTTTTTTTTTTTTTTTTTAGCTTCCACATATGAATGAGAACCCTTGGTGTTTAACATTCTGTTCCTGGCTTATTTCACTTAATGTCCTCCAGTTCCATCCATGTTGCTGTGAATGACAGGATTCCATTCATTTCACGGCTGAATAGTATTTCATTGTGTGTATATTCCACAGGTTCTTTATCCATTCATCTGTTGGACACCCAGATTGATTCCATATCTTTGCTATTGTGAATAATACTGCAGTTAACATAGGGATGCACATGTCTCTTCGATATACCAGTTTCCTTTCCTTTGGGTAAATGCCCAGTGGTGGGAGTGCTAGATCATATGGTATGCTATTTGTAGATTTTGAAGAACCTCTATACTGTTTTCCATAGTGTACTAGTTGACATTCTCACCAACAGAGTATAACACTTCCTTTTTCTCTGCATCCTCCCCAGCATTTGTTTGTTTTATTTGTATTTTTGGTAATAGCCAGTCTAACCGGGATGAGATGATACCTCGTTGGGGTTTTGATTTGCTGTTCCTTGATGCTTTGTGATAATTGAACATTTTTCATCTATTTCTTGGCCATTTGTTTGTCTTCTTTTGAGAGATGGCTATTCAGATCATTTGCCCATTTTAAAATCTGCTGTTTTTTTCCTGTTGAGATGTTTTAGTTCCTGGTATATTCTGGATATTAGCTCCCGTTTGGATGAACAGTTTGTTTATATTTTCTCCCATTCCCATAGGTTGCCTTTTCACTCTTGTTTCTTTTGCTATGTAGAAGTTTTTTAGTGTGGCATAATCCCGTGTGTTCGTTTTTGCTTTTGTTGCCTGGGCTTTTGAAGTTGTATTCATAAAATATTTTCCCAGATTAACGCCCTGAAGCATTTCCCCTGTTTTCTCTCAGTAGTTTTATAGTTTCAGGTCTTACATTTAGGTCTTTGATCCATTTTAAGTTGATTTTCATGTAGAGGTGGGAGGCTAGTTTCATTTGCCTGCATATGAAGATCCAGTTTTCCCAGTACCATTTATTGAAGAGACTGTCCCGTGAGTATTCTTGGAATCTTTGTTAATAATCAGTTGGCTGTAGATGATGTGGATTAATTTCTGGGTTCTCTATTCTGTTCCATTGGTCTGTGTGTCTGTTTTTATGCCAGTACCATGTTGTTTCTATCACTACAGCCTTGTACTATATTTTGAAGTCTGGGAGCATGATGTAGTTGGGCCTGCCCTGCACATGGGCAGATGGGTCTCAGAAGCCAGAGCTACAGGGACTGGCATTGGAATTCAGAACACTGTGCAGGAGGGTAATGCTCAACAGGACCTGCAGACAACAGCATCTGCCATGTTGATTTACTGGGCTTGGTTAACAGCATGAGCTAGGATCTGGCAATTTGCCAGATTTGCTGACAGATTAAATCTGTCAGCTTTCTAAACCTATTGAGGTGGTACTCAGAAATTAATTTCCCATACAATTCACTATGTATGGAGAAAAAAAATTACTTTCCTGAAAAAGGCTTGTAGCTGGGCATGATGGCTCAAGCCTATAATCCCAATATTTTGGGAGGCTGAGGTGGGAGGATCGTTGGAGGCTATAGTAAGCTAAGATCATGGCACTGCACCCCAGCCTGGGTGATAGTGAGACCCAGTCTCAAAAAAAAAAGGCCCAAGATTCTGTCACATTTTGATTTGCTGATGTTCTTTTTGGCAATAACTAACCTGCACACTTTGAAATGCAAAACAGCTATTTAGAAAATAGTCCTGGCTGGCTATCCATGGTGGCTCACGCCTGTAATCCCAGCACTTTGGGAGGCTGAGGCAGAAGGATCATGAGGCCAGGAGATCGAGACCATCTTACTGGCCAACATGGTGAAACCCCGTCTCTACTAAAATACAAATATTAGCTGGGTGTGGTGGCGCATGCCTGTAGTCGCAGCTACTTAGGAGGCTGCAGCAGGGGAATTGCTTAAACCTGGGAGGTGGAGGTTGCAGTGAGCCGAGATGGCGTCATTGCACTCCAGCCAGTGACAGAGCAAGACTCCGTCTCAAAAAAAAAAAAAAAAAGGCCGGCACAGTGGCTAATCCTAGCACTTTGGGAAGCCAAGGCTGGCGGATCACAAGGCCAGGAGATCGAGACCATCCTGGCTAACATGGTGAAACCTCATCTCTACTAAAAATACAAAAATTAGCTTGGCGTGGTGCTGCTTGCCTGTAATCCCAGCTACTCGGGAGGCTGAGGCAGGAGAATCCCTTGAACCAGGGAGTCAGAGGTTGTAGTGAGCAGAGATCTTACCACTGCCCTCCAGCCTGGTGACAGAGCAAGACTGTCTCAAAAAAAAAGAAAAGAAAATTGCCCTGGCCTTGTGCTTCTGAAATGGCCTGAGTAACCTAGTTTAAGCTAGTTGATGCTTTTCTGAAAAGCATCAAAGAATTTACAACATAGTAAAGAATTGCTGGGCTGAAATTTGGGAGATGATAGACATGAACTTCTGACCCAGGGCCACTTTTGCCCAGGCTATTTGCTGTTCTGGAAGAGCGGGTGAGAGGGTGAGCAGTGTAATTAACTGACTCACAGGAGGAGAGGAACAAAAGCTGGAATCTAGGACTTGCCATGGTTAAGAATCCTGGTGAGCCTCCTGGGTTAATATTGAAACCTTGAGAGGCTGCCATCCAGAATGCCCGTGGGCTGGGAGTATGCCAGCCTTTGCCTGGACTGAAGCTGCATAGGGTCACCTGGGGGTTTAGTAAATCCCAAATGCTGAAATGGATTGAGGTGATCTCAAATTGCTGGTGACCCCAGTCACCTAACAGAGGCAGATGATGAAAATCCTCTCCAGAGGAAGATAACATCCTATGCCTCAAATTATTTCTGAAATGATTTTTCAAATAGAGTGTTCACCACACAACCAAGTCAGTGTAACCAGGCCCACCGGGAGACAAGCTGAACAGAACCCGCACAGATAACAGGATAGAAACAGCTTTGTAGACGGTGGAATTACCAGACAGACTGTAAAGTGTTATGTTTCTTATGTTCATGGAGATCAAAGTTGAGTAAAAACATTTCAACAAGGAACTGGAGACTTAATATAAAGGGGCAAACCGGAAAAACAACTAATACTAGATCTAAAAACTACAGTACCCAAAATGGAGGATTCAGTGGATTAAGCGGATTAGATACTGCTGAAGAGAAAAGTGAGGCCCTTGGAGATCAGAAGAAACCTCTCTGAAGGGGGCAAAAGGCTGGACAACACTGAAGAGACTGCAAGAAATAAACTCCATACCTGGATGTTTCAGTTGAAGATGCTGTAAGAAAAAAAAAAGAAAGAAAGAAACTCCATCCTGAGAAAGTCTGATGTGTGTGATTGGAATCCTAGAAGGAGAAGAGGGAAGCGGATAGAAGGAATATTTGTTGGGTTTTGTTTGTTTTTGAGACGGAGTTTCGCTTTTGTTACCCGGGCTGGAGTGCAGTGGTGTAGTCTCAGCTCACCGCAGCCTCCACCTCCCGGGTTCAAGAGATTCTCCTGCCTCAGCCTCCCGAGTAGCTGGGATTACAGGCATGCGCCACCACGCCTGGCTAATTCTGTATTTTTAGTAGAGATGGGGTTTGTCTATATTGGTCAGGCTGGTCTTGAACTCCCGACCTCAGGCGATCTGCTCGCCTCAGCCTCCCAAAGTGCTGGGATTATAGGCGTGAGCCACCGTGCCAGGCCAGAAGGAATATTTGAATAGATAATGGCAGAGATTTTTTGAAGTCCCACAAAAGATGACAATCCACAGAATAAGAGATTCTAAATACAGCATAAGGTGATTTTTAAAGTGTTCCATTTCTAAGTAATAGTCTGTGATTTATTTTCCTTATATTGAGTTTCCTTTCTCTCTCTTCCTTTCTGATTTTAGCAGTGGTTTTCAGAATTCTGCTGAGAATAAGTGTTTTTCTAACAAGTGATGAATTACATGTTTTTTAAAGTCACATTTGCAAAATAAGTTATGTGCTAGAGTTTCAAAAATTTTGCTTGGACAAAAAGGATGCAACTTGTGTTTTGATTGAAGACCGTGAGATAAGAACATCTTAAAGAAAAGACAAGCTCTCCAGACCCAAAGGATTATTTTACAATGCAGGAATTTCAGGCATAATGGTCACTTAGGGGGCAGAGCCCCTCACCAGCACCCCTCAGTCATGGTTTATAGGTAGCTCTTACTCTGTCTCCTCCGGATGACTAGGAAGAATGCCTCTCACAGATGAATGGCATGCTTGACACAGGAAAGGTAGTATGTGTAGGGTGCAAATGAAGACCCTTTCATGAATACTACTACTATTAATAATTATGTATAACAGCTGGACACAGTGGCATGGGCCCATGGTCATTTTATTTCAGTTTATTTTGTTTTCCCTACTTTTCTTTTCTGCTTCATAAAATTAGGAGGTAGAAACTATTGAGTCGTATCGACCTCATGCTTGCTCCATGAGGCTACGGTAGCTTTTACCTTCTTGTCTCCCACTGGTCTGTAGTGAGTGAGAGCTGCTACTTTCTACTTGGGCATTCATTCTGACAAAATTTTAAAGAATAATGGTCAGCCTCCACCATCCCATATTCGCTGTCCCAGCTGCTGCCCCAGGATTTTTTTCTTTTAGGCATTTGCCACGTTGTTTGTCCTTTTAGTTCCCTTGCCTTTGTGTTTGATTAAATTTGCTGCCTTCTCCCATCAGCATTACCTTGTGGGCTTCTTCTGCATTTGAACACAGTGTTAGACATTTTGTGTGTTCATGTTCTTTTTGATTGTCTTATACAAAAGAGATTCATAAATATCAAGGATATCTGAGGATCATTCCCAGAGAGCGTATGATGTCTGGAATTTGCTCCGGACCTTTCCTAATTCAATAATCTCCTTATGTGTAATTCTAAACTACTGTTGGTGGCTATGTTTTCTTCTAGTTTTCAGGGTCGATAAGGAATGAGAAAGAATAATGTGTATTTTTATGTTGTCATCACCTGGTAATTTCACAGGGGTATGTAGGTACTGAACTGTTGTAAATTAATATTTGTACTCACATGACTACAGCTGAGTTAAAATGTGTCTCTTTTATGGACAAAGCTAACAAATATGTGCTGTTTGACAATTTGGAATACAGAGTATACTTACAAGGAAATAGCTGGAAACTACTGAAAGGTAAATATTTAAATACATTTTAAACATCATTAAATATTATGAAAATTATGTTATACTGGTAAAAAATGGAAGCTGTCCTGAGAAATAGAATTGTCTCATTAGTCTTGTGGTAAAAGATAAACATTAAAAGGTAGTTAAGAATTTCAGACTAGATAATGATTCATAGAGGCAAAACTTCAAATTGTGCTTTTAGAACATTTGTTCAGTACTCAAATTTTATTCTCATATTTTTGGCAAATTAAAACATTCTTTCAGTGTGCTTACCATTCGGTTTCTTTGTGCTTGTGGGTATGGAAATCCCCTTTGCCTGTGAGATTAAGAGAATAGGGTATCCGGTTTCCTTCATAACCTTAAAGTATTTAATCTTTTACATAATTGTTCTTATATTTTCAAGTTAGGGAGTTTTTTCCTAAGAAATGTTTTACCTCATTTATTAAATCACTACCTATTCCTTGTAGAAAATGTTTTAAGTAGAAGAAAGAACAAAGAAAATTAGCCATATATGCCACTAACCTGAGTCTGTTAATTTTTTGATAGTTGCCAAAAGCAGTATAGTATTTTGTAAATACTGTAGAGAGATGAAAAATAAGTAGTAGATTATATAGCAAAATATTAATAGTGGTGAGACTTCTGGTGATTGTTAAATAGTTTCTTTTTTGCTTCTCTGTATTTTCTGAGTTTATAGCACAATAGCAAAAGCTATTAAAACACTAAATGCTGGCCACTAAACAGTGGCTTACACCTGTGATCCCAGCACTTTGGGAGGCCAAGGCAGGCAGATCACTTGAGGCCAGGAGTTCAAGACCAGCCTGCCCAACATGGCGAAATCCTGTCTCTACTGAAAAAAAATACAAAAAATTAGCCTGGTGGGTGCCTATATTTCCATCTACTCAAGAGGCTGAGGCAAGAGAATTGCTTGAACCTGGAAGGCGGAGATCGCACCACTGCACTCTAGCCTGGGCGAAGAGCGAAACTTCGTCTCAAAAAACAAAAAAACATTAATTGCCAGCATCCTGAATGTTGCCTTGCCTGTAGAGCTTCTACTGTGTTCCTAGTATATTCGCCTTTTCTTTAGGATTATTTAATGATTTTCATTAAATCATCCAGAAATGATTTAGATTTCTGAAGAATGTTAGGTTGTTTAGACTGGAAGATTAGTGGAATTCAGCTGTTATCTGTAAATGACATTGCATAACAGGCATTGTCTTAGTGACCTTTATGTAATTTAACTACTTTATGTATGGAGCACAGTTTTGTAGCTGGTGTGGGCTGTGTCCTCTGTAAATAGAGGACACACAAAAAGCATTTCAAAAGGAGCCTTCTTACCTCAAAGCGTTGTATTGTGCTGTTGAGAAATACTCCTCAAGCTAATCTGATAATGAATGTGAATTGGGTGAGCTGAGATTTTAGATCTTTGTAACCTAAATAGTTTGCCACAAAGCATTTTAGATATGACAACAGTAGATGTAAACGGTCATAATAAAAATTTGCTTTTTGAGCAGATTAAAGTATGTATGTGCTTAAATTGTTATTTGCATGTTTTTGTATATACATTTTTCTAGTTTCCTGGACTGCACACTCTTCACCTACAAAGATGATGTCAGTTTCCAGCCCTGCCTCCATAACACTCAATCTGTTTTCTTCCTCTTCTTAATGGGTATCAGCTTTTTAAAATGGTTTATAGGGGATGCTAGGAACCAAGCCAATATTTTGCTTTATCTTCCCTGTTTTATCCTTTGTTTTATAATGTAGGCAGGTATGTGTATACTTATGTGTAGCATCCTATGTATACTCTCATCTTTTTTCACCTGACAACATAATTTACAGATCAATCTATAATTAGCAATTAACAAAGATACTTTCCTTTTTATAGCTGTGTATTGCTCTATTGTGTAGATAGTTCTTAGCTTGTTCTGTTGTATTTGACCGGAGCGTAGAAAGTTACCACAAGACAAAAGTATGCCAGATTGCAGGGTCATTTATTTATGCCGGCGACCACAGAGGACTCACGTCTCTCCAACCTGTGGTGGCAACAGGAGGGTGCCACGATTTTTTATACCCGAAAAACCACCTTGGGAGTGGGGGTGAGGGGCAGGGATGGGGATGAAAAGGCTTCAGACATTCCGAGAGCTAGTGGATTCTGTAAATTACCTCCTGGGCAGAGATGAGGGTGGGGGTCTCCGGACATTCCAAGGGATGGGGACTTTTGTCATTCCGTTTGTTACTTAAGTGGTTTACAGAAATCAAGATAAACATTTGTTTACACATTATCTGGTTAAGGTGGAAATCACAGACCTTAGTTACTTATTACAAGTCGCAGGAGTCGGGATGGCATGGGTTAGGACTGCTTGCCTGTCACATTAGGGCCACAGAGAGCAGTTACTGATAAGAAAAGGTAAGCAGCTTTACATAGTTTTGAAGAACAAACAGCAGTTCTATTTACAGAGGCCAAGGACAGTAGTTATTGTAAGGAGAATGGGGCAGCCATTTCAACTTACCTAAAAACAGTTTTGCATTTTATAAAATAGTTTTGCTCTGGTTCTGGCTCTAGGCCAGCACAATATCACAGTTCAACCAGCCCCTTATTAATGGACATTGCATTGATTTTAGCCTTTTGCTATTACCAATAGTCTTGTAGTGAATAGGCTTATGCATACTTTGTTTCCTATTTTTACCATCTATGGGATAGATTACTAGAGGCAATATTGCTAAGTCAGAGGGTAAATAGTGTATTTTTGCTTGATGTTGCTAAATGAACCTGCATAGAAGGTATACCATGTTTGAAAGTTTCCTTACAACCTCACTCTCAGAATGTTGTCAAGCTTTCGGATTTTTTCAGCTGAACAGGAGGGAAATGATATTTCAGTGTAATTTAAATTTGCGTATCCCTTAGTATTATTAGCAAGTTTGAGCATTTTTTCATATAGATGAGAACTATTTGTGTTTCTCTTTTTGTGAATGGCTTATAAGGTTGTTGGTTCTTTACTTTTAGAATCTCTGTTTGAGATTGTGGCTGACAAACTCTAAGGTGACCCCCAATAATTCCCTCCCCTGCAGTGGGGATGGGTCCTGTGACTTGCTTGTAACCAGCAGAGTATAGCAAAGGTGATAGAATGTCAGTCTCTTGATTAGGCGAGGTCATATGGCAAAGATAAGAGGTCACTCCTGTGCCTACAGCAACATTACAGAAGACTCTGTCTTAAGCAGACCAGAGTAGGAGACTCCTCAGAGTTGGCTTGATGACATCGAGGGCCATACTGGTGAAGCCCTTGTGGTAAGGAACTGCAGGCAGCCTGTAGGATCTGAGGGCGGCCTCCAGCCAACAGCTGTTTAAAAGCCAGGGCCTGGCAGTCCTGAGCCACAGGGAACTGAATTCCGGCAACTTGAGTGAGTTCAGAGCAAATTCTTCCCCAGTCAAGCCGTCAGGAGAGAACACCGCTTGGCTGACATCTTGTTTGTAGCCTGGGGGACCCTCAGTAGAAGGTCCAGCTAAGCTGTGCTCCCCCTGGAATTGGCTTGTTCTGCAGTGGGGCTTATACCCCCCTAGTTCCTTTTCCCAGGTTTGCCTGGCTATTCCCTGCTTACTCCTGTCCAAATGAACTTTATCATTAACTTATTTAGCTCCAGAAAAAAAAATGTGATAGTGTATTTAACATGATTGTGTAGCACTTACAGGTTAACTTAGGGAGAACTGATGTATTTATTAGGATTGTGTGTCATTTTGTCCAAGAATATGGCATATACATCTTTATATTGGTTCAAGTCTTCCTTTGGGACCTTTTGGAGTTTCTCATTGTTCTCCTTGTAAATGGTTTAGACATTTATTCTTAAGTTTGTTCTTAGTATTTTGTTTGCCTTGATATTCATACATGAGATTTTTTGCGGAGGAGTTAAGTGTTTGTCCTTTTTGATACCAGTGTTATGTTCATTTCATAAAACAAATTGGGAAGTGTTCCTTTAAAAAAATATTTGGCTTAGTAGCATTAGGATTTCTGCTAACTCTCCTCTCTGTGCCTGGCAGTTTGTTTTTGTTGTTGTTTTTTGTTCTTTTCTTTAGCGTTTTTGCTTTTGAGGTTTTTTGGGGAGCTCTTTTATGACTTTCTTCAGGACTGGGGTCAATTTTAATAAGTTTTATTCTCTTTAAAAGTTATTCTTTTCTAGCCAGGTGTACTGGTGCACACCCAGCTATTCAGGAGGCTGAGAAGAGGAGGACTTGAGCCTGGAGGGTGGAGTTTGAGTCTAGCCCAGGCAACAGAGGGAGACCCTGTCTCTAACAACAACAAAAAAGGTTTATGTTTTCAAGTTGATTTTGATAGAACTATACAAAATTACCTCTTCTTTTTAAAATTTCCTCTCACAGTGTTTTCAGATTAGTTGTTAAGACTTGATGGGCTGAGAGGGAGACTTGGGACTTTTGCTGGCATGCCGAGTACTTTGTTTCATAATGAAACTGATTAAACCAGTTAGCCATCTTTCTTGCCTCTCCTTCACAATAAACATTCATTTCCCAGGATATGCTCTGCTCACATTATACTCTTCTCTAAGATTTCACATTGCACGGAATGTAAATAATGTCCTTTCACTTCTTCTGGAACAGAAATACACTTCAAAAATTATACAAACAAGTATTTATTAATTGTTAATACTAAGCGCTATGCTAAACATGTGGGTCTGAGAAGATGGAAATGATCCCTGTCCTCAGGGGGCTTGTTTATGGTAAGTACAGCAGTGCTTACCTATGGGCAAATTGTCTGCTGGACTATCTCCAGTTCACACACCTGTAAAGGATGACTCTACTATCATTGATTGTCCTCCTCCAAAACCACATCTCATTTTCCAACCATGACATTTCATCTTTCTGGTTCTCTCTCTCTGGTAACAACTCCAGTAATTATTTAGCCACACCAGGCCCTCTCATCCATTGGCCTACTCACATCTTTCATCCTGCCTCACACTTGCACATCCTCACATCTCCTCTTGCCTGCCTTAAATCTGTGATTTGTCATTACAATCATCCCCCTGCATATACCTTGCCCCATTCCTGTACTGTTGGACCTCCCTGGCAAAAACCCAACTCTCAGCTTCCAAGGCACCTATCCTTGAGCAGCTACCAGACCATGACTGAAGAAAAACATAAAACCATAATGACTTGTCTCACTTTAATAAATTCAGGTTCACAACTAGTTAGTCTTTTATTCATTTAACTTTGAAAAACATATTAGTTGATATCTAACTGCTGAAGCTTTGGCCCTATTAACTATTCAAGTTTATGATTAAAAGAGTTTGCCCATTCGTTGTTTTGCATTAGTAACCTTAGATATTTGTTTTGACTCTCTTTTCAAAGGCTTTCAGACTTGGATGTTAAAGGCATGGGTAACTGCCTTTAGAAGGGATAGCAAATAGTATGAAACAAAAAGATCTTGTTGTGTAGATGCTGGATTCATTGTTAGTGTAGATTAAAGTTTTAGCTTTTGATTTTTGTTCAGATGTTTTAGTGTCTTTCCTTAAGCAGGTGAGAAATTTATTAATAATAGACATCTGATTTTTTTGCATTTCCTTCTTTTTTTTGGGAGACAGAGAGCTTACTCTGTTGCCCAGGCTGGAGTGCAGTGGTATGATCTTGGCTCACTGTAACCTCTGCTTCCCGAGTTCAAGCGATTCTCCTCCCTCAGCATCTGAGTAGCTGGGATTACAGGCATGTGCCACCATACCTAGCTAATTTTTGTATTTTTTTTTAGTAGAGACAGGGTTTCATCATGTTGGCCAGGCTGGTCTTGAACTCCATACCTCAGGTGATCCACCCTCTTTGACCTCCCAAAGTTTTGGGATTACAGGCGTGAGCCACCACACCCAGCCCTAACCTCTTGACCTATCTAAAAACAGATAGTGACTTTGTTGCTTCTGAACACCATTATGCTTAATTGTATAAAAGAAATGATGGGATTTTATAAATTCATTTTATGTATTTTTAAATTTAGCATGATTTACTATGTAAAAAATACCCTCTAAAGAATTATAATATGGTTTGAGAGGAAGAATAACATCTGCTTGATATAGTTGTTAAGGTTATTCTGTGAAGAATCTGGACAGAGTTGGCCAAATCCCGTTGGTGAGGTCTTTGAGCAGAAAATGAGTTTTCATTTTGCCCTTAGGTGCTGCCAGGTAGCCAAGAGGGAACCTAAGAAAAGTAGTTTCCTTGGTTTTTGTTTTTGTCAGTGAATTCGGTAAGATTAGTCTCCCTGTTTTTATCACAAAGACCATTATTTACGTTTTGAAATTGGACAGTACATTCCTGAGTTGTTTCTTATACCTTTTCCAAAAATAAACATGGCTGTTGTTCTGAGCTAGTTTTTATACTGTTGTTGAATAAGATGGTCATGACCTCTATGCATAGCATTAAAGTATTGCTTAGCCCAAACTAGATAGTAACAGATTTGCTTAGAAATTTGCAAGCATGTTGCTAACCATATTACAGTAATTTTTCCATTTATTAGCAAACATTTATTAAACTTGCTATATTCTACACACTAACCTCCAGTGACAGACAAGAGCTCTTGTCCTATTGGAGCTTACTTCCTGGTATGGGAGAAATAAACAATCAATAATAAAGTCAGTGAATAAGTAACTATATATATGTAAGAAGGTGATAAATTCCATGGAATAAGGAAGATCAGGTTTAATATTTAGTAGCTGGGTTGAAGTTTTAAAAGTAGGGTAATCTTGGTAGGGCCTCACTGGGAAGACGATATTTGAGCAAAGATTTAATGGCAGTGAAAGAAGTCGAAATTACTTGGGAGAAAAAGTATTCTAGACAGAGTGAAGAGCCAGTGCATAGTCCCTAAAGGGGTGTAATTGAAATGTCTGACCCACAAGGAGACCAGTGTTTAGGATAAAATGAATGCATAGAGAAGGTAGTGGGAGAAGTGATCAGACAGGTAATGCCAGATTACGTAGGGACTTGTAGGAACTTTGTAATGAACAGATGGGTGATCATGTCCACCATTGATATTATATATTGTCTAGATTAATGACAAAAAATTAATATTTGTTCAGTTTCTACTGTATTCATGCTATAGATTCTTTTCAGGATTTTCTGGGGGCCATCCATTGTGCCAAGTGAGGGGAAAACAGTAAACAAGAAAACAAACAGCAAAACAAGCCACAGTCCTTGTGGAGATTATCTTGGTGTTTTGTGTGTCAATCATTCTATCTGACACTTTATATATTTTACTTCGTGTAATTCTGAGTATTTCAAAGTATCCTGTAAGATAGACAATGTCGTTAATTTGGAATACAGTTGATGAGAGTGAGGCTAAGAAAATCTGGTAATGTTTCCAATGTTGTGTAACTGATACGTGGCAGAATCAGATTAGAATTCAGTCTCGTCTTTTCATTATACCATTGATTCCCAAATCTGGCTGTGCATCAGAGTTGACTTGGAGGCTTGTTAAAACTAAAGATTCCTTAACCTTACCTCTGGGAATTCCCATTTAGCATAGTTAGCGTGGAGCCCTGGGAATCTGTATTTTTAATAAATACTCCTAGGATTTCTGTACTTCGAAACTACTGCCCTCCATTATTATATTTATGGTAGTGTGATACAGGTGATTATGGGAAGCTTTGTCTTCTATTTTTAAAGAAAATGGGTTTACTGTTTCTTTGTTTAGTATGATATTTGCTACAGGATTTTTAGAGATGCTCTTTGTCAGGCAAGGATTTCCCTCTTTTTCCTAGTTTGTTAAGAATTGAGTGTTGAATTATAATAAACTTTTTATCTCCATTGATCAAAACATGTTTTTTTTTTCTTTTAATTCATGAAGGTGGTAGATTATGGTAAGTTTTCAAATATTGGACCAACTTCAAGTACCTGAAGTAAATACAACTTGTGCATAGTATATTCAGTTTTTAAAAACATGGTTTTTTCAGGATTTTTTTTTTAAGATTTCTATAATCTCTCTGAGATTGTCTTTAACATTCTTTCCTCAAACTGCCCTTATTTTGATATCAGGGTGGTAACAGCCTCAGAAAGGGACATGGAGAATATTTCCTCATTTTCTGTTCTCTGAAGGCCATTGCATCTGCCTAAAATCATCTGTTCCTTAAATATTGGTAGAACTCACTTTTAAAATCACCTAGAAATGTCTTTACAATAGTTTAACATTCAAAGGGACTATTGGGCATCCAGGTTTCCTGATTTTCCAGAGCCAGTGTTGTGCATTTATGTTTTTCTAGGAATTTGATCATTTCACTGGAATTTATAAACAGTACTCTTATTTTAAATCTGCATCTATATTTATGCCCTCTTTCTTATTTTTGTGTTATTTGTGCTGTTTTCTTTGTATGTTTTGCCAGTGCTTTTGTAAAATGGGTTTTTCCTGCCCACTCCACAGACAAGATCATACCCTGAAACCATAGCATTGCAGTCAAGAAAGAACTTAATCATGTGAAGCTGGCCCATACAGGAGAACTGGGATATCACTCATATCCGTTTTCCTGGAGTTTAGGGTTTTTATGGACAGTTTGGTGGGTAGGGGACTAGGGAATGGGTGTGGCTGATTGGTTGGGGATTAATCATAGGGATGTGGAAAACAGTGTCTCTGCACTGAGTTTGCCTCTGGGACTCAGTTGAGTCGTGAGTCACAAGCCTCGGTAGGATCAGTCTGAAAAATATCTCAAGAAAACAAATCTTAGGTTCTACAATAATGATGTCATCCATAGGAACAGTCGAGGAAGTCACGAATTTTGTGATCTCTGGCCACATGACTCCCGAGCAGTAAGGGATTATAGAAACTACACCTACATTTCAGTGGAGCTTAGGCCCTTCTGGTTCCCGTTAGCATATTCTTGCTTACAAAGGTGGTTTTCAGTCGCTGATCAAGGAAAGGGGCTAGTTTTAGGAAGAGTTTATTATCATCCTTCCTTCTAAGTTAAACTGGAAACTAAATTTCTTCCAAAGTTAGCTTGGCGTACACCCAGGAGTGACCAGGGACAGTTCGGAGGTCAGAAGCAAGATGGAGTCAGCTATGTCAGATTCCTTTCACTGTCATAATTTTGCAAAGGCAGTTTCACATTGTTAATTTTACTGAGCTTTTAAAGAACCATCTTTTGTTTTCTGTTGTTTTATCTTCATTTTCTATTAATTCCTGATAATGTTTTTATTATTCTTTTATGTACCTTGGGTTTATTCAGTTATACTTTCTTAATTCATAGTTTGTGGTCATATTTTCTAATGTAAGCATCAAAAGCTATAAATTAAGCCATATCCTGTGAGTTTTTAAAAAGTTGTATTTTTCGCTACTTAGTTCTGGAGAACTCTCTTTGATGTTCATTTGCACATTTTGTAACCTTTCTAGTTACTTTGTTATCATTGGTTTTTAGTGTATTGTCTTGGTCATAGCATGTGGCTGCTTGACCCCACTGGTCGCACTCCTCAAGAGCCTTTGCTGTTATTCCACGCACCCCTGGACACCTCTTCCCCAGATTGCCGCAGTACTCACTACTTTATTTAGTTTGCATCTTAACACAAGTGTCACGTTCTCAGGGAGGCCTTCCCTCTCCATTTTCCTGAAGCTTCACACACCTTCTCCTCTCTGCTGATCTTCCCTGCTTTATTTGTTCTCCTCAGCACTTGTCACTTTCTAATGTGTTATTTAACACCATGTTCCCAGCTGGATAGAGAAGGAAGTAAAGCCATTATGGAGTGTATGTATAGCTGGGGCGGGAAAGTGCAGAGTGCCTAGACTTTTCCTGTCATGAGGTTGAAGAATAGGGGTAGATGCAGCTGGGGAGTCAGGATTGTGGTCAGAGAGGGAGTTTTGTTTTGTTTTGTTTTGTTTTTAACGGAGTCTCGTTCTGTCACCCAGGCCAGAGTACAGTGGTGCGATCTCAGCTCACTGCAACCTCTGCCTCCCAGGTTCAAGCAATTCTGCTACCTCAGCCTCCCACGTGGCTGGGATTACAGGCACGCACCACTACGCCCAGCTAATTTTTTGTATTTTTAGTAGAGACAGGGTTTCACTATGTTGGCTAGGCTGGTCTCCAACTCCCGACCTCAGGTGATCTGCCCATCTCTGCCTCCCAAAGTGCTGGAATTACAGGTGTGAGCCACCATGCCCACCTGGAGAGAGAGGTTTTAACTGAGAGGTCATCATATCAGTCCTGGATGACAATGAAATTGAGGGTAGGGCAAAGTTTCTTATGTGGAATTTAGGTAAAGGTGACAGTAGGTGACAGCAGGAACACTAACCAAGACATTTGGAGGCAGGGTTGGTCATGGTCCAATATGATGGTGGGAATCGGGTTAAAGAAAAAGACAAGCGACATCAGTGTCCATCTTTCATAGTGGCTAGTGGAGCAGCCCTTGCTCTCTTCATGGTCTGTTATGGATGGTTCCCTTTTGTGAGGGCCAAGGACCCCATGGTGGAAGCGGGAAGGCTTGGGAATGCTTTGAGGAAAACCGCCTGTAAGCGTGAATCTTGTTGTGTGAAGAAGGGGTTGGCTCCCTGGGTGCCTGGTTCACATGGATTCAGAGCAGCCTGTCTGGTTACAGTCTTTAGGATCTCATGGCCTTTGGAAGAAGCAGTACTTTTGTTTTTGTTTTTGTTTACCTGCTCTTTGCCTACCCCTAAGCAAACGTTTTAGGGAGCTATAATGTCTGTTTCACCTAAGTGTCACTGCTCTGTACATTTTTGTTGCAATATTTTTGCTATGAAGTTGCACATTGCATTTCTTTTTTGTCTTTTCATTTGCCCTGATGGGCTTCCTTGCTTAGAGAACATTTTCTTCTACTTCAAGTATTTGTGTTTTTCTGTTTATGTCATTAATTTTAAAAGTGCCTGCAGCTGACATAGCAATGTTTTCATTGGTGTTTGATTTTCCTTTGTATTATCATCATTTCCAGTATTACTGTTGATGCGAGTTTTTGTTTGGTTGGGTTTTTGTTTTATTTTGGTATGTTACTGTTGTTTTGGTTTTTTTACTTTTTAATTATTTGTAGTGGAATAAATAGTCCTTGGTTGGCAGACAGTAAGAAACTGAACTGTTTACTATCATCTAGGCTTATGGCATAACCTTGTACAAGAGAGCCTGATTTTTACAGTTGGGCTTTATGCATGCTGATTTGCTTTGTCCTGATCTTTGGGGACAATATCATTTTTAAGATTACTTTATGCTGTAGAAATAAGTAACTTACAAGCAGTATCTGTGCAGTTTTCTTATGTATCTACATTGCTTATAGGATTTCTCTGCCATAAGTCTGTTTAGTGAGATGATTTTATATGTGCATTGGGCTCCTTAGAAATAATTCCTTAGGAAATTGTGTTAGCATCCATGAAGATTGGATATCAAAAAGGTTAGGAAAAATTGCCAGGCATGGTGGCCTCACGCCCATCATCCCAGCACTTTGGGAGGCCAAGGCAGGCAGATCACCTGACATCAGGAGTTCGAGGCCAGCCTGGCCAACATGGTGAAACCCTTTCTCTACTAAAAATACAAAAATTAGCTGGGCTTGGTGGCACACGCCTGTAATCCCACCTACTTGGGAGGCTGAGGCAGGAGAATGGCTTCAACCCGGGAGGCATAGGTTGCAGTGAGCTCAGATTCCACCATTGTACTTCAGCCTGGGTGACAGAGTGAGACTCTGTCTCAAAAGGAAAAAAAAAAAAAGCTTAGGAAAAATTGCTGATTGCTGTTCAGGGCCACATTGAGTTCTTCTTGCCTTGTTTTATAGGTGAGGGAACATAATTTCTTGAACTCTATTTGAAAATAACTTAGATCTAGAGTCGACAGGGGCAGCATAACCTTTGATTTGAAAGTAGAGCTATTTTAAGTTTGCTTATATTTATTTATTTTTATTGTTTTGAGACGGAGTCTTGCTGTGTTGCCCAGTCTGGAGTGCAGTGGTGCAATCTTAGCTCACTCACAACCTCCTCCTCCTGGGTTCAAGAGATTCTCTAGCCTCAGCCTCCTGAGTAGCTGGGATTATAGGCTCCCACCACCACCCTTAGGTAACTTTTATATTTTTTGTAGAGACAGAGTTTCACCATGTTGGCCACACTGGTCTCGAACTTCTGGCCTCAAATGATCTGCCACCTTGGCCTCCCAAAGTGCGGGGATTACAACTGTGTGCCACCACACTTGGCCACAGTTGCTTATTTTTAATAACAGATTTTAAGATCTTTGGGTTTAAAAAGAATCTTGAAGTTGTATAGCTGGAAGGGACTTTAGGTGTCCTGTTACAATACATGTGGTACTTGTTATTTTCCTTGTGAAAAGTTGTAACCTGATGAGAAAAATTGGCAAACTGAATGCAGTCCAGAACAAAGGTGAAGAAGTGTCCATTAACATGGGCAAATGAATAAGTCAGCTGTTTTACTGCCATTGGTTCTCTGAGCATTAACCCACTGGCCTGAGGTTTTAATTGTTGGACCCTTTTTGAAAACTCAGTGCTATCCGTATATCTTCTTGTATTTGATTCTCCGTTAACTGTATGCATGGTGACCCTTGGTGGTTTAGAAAACAATGACTTTGTATTTGGTGGATGATTTAAAAGTGTACTGAAGTGTCTAACGTATTTATTCTTCTTTTTTAGGAAATTGAAAATGGCCCTTCAGCTATGCTAGGTCTATAATGGGAAGTGTCACAGTTCGATATTTCTGTTATGGGTGCCTTTTTACATCTGCGACCTGGACAGTTTTGCTTTTTGTTTATTTCAACTTCAGTGAAGTGACTCAGCCACTTAAGAATGTGCCCTTCAAGGGGCCTGGACCCCATGGACCATCTCCCAAAAAATTCTATCCCCGTTTCACTCGAGGTCCAAGTCGAGTACTTGAGCCACAGTTCAAAACAAACAAAATCGATGATGTGATAGACAGTCATATTGAAGAGCCAGAAGGCCACTTGAAATTCTCTTCTGAATTAGGTAAGTATATCTGATCTTTACCAGTAGCCATATCAATGTATTTAATCATTGGAAGTTTGATTAATTAGATTAGTTAGGAGATTAGAAATGCTGCATCATTTTTTCCTACACTCATTTATGTTGTTTGTGAACTAGCTGGAGTTATATGGTTTCTGCAGAGTCAGTGGGGACCTATATTCTAATTTATCCAGTTCTGACTTCAGTATTTTATGAGGACTTGGGAGAAACAAACAAGGTCCAGAGAAGACAAAAGAAAAGAAAAAAGACTAGCAGGAAAATGAAACCTATGGGAGAAGGGGTTTGTTTTTTGTTTGTTTTTTAAGAGATGGGGTCTCACCATATTGCTCAGGCTCGCCTCGAATTCTTGGGCACAAGCTGTCCTCTCAGGTCAACCTTGAGAGTAGCCGGGACTACAGGCATGCACCACTGTGCCCAGCTCTGGGAGAAGGTCTTAATTGCTAGGATTGCTAATATGGGAAAGAAATGGTTGAAAGTTTCCTTGACTGTATTTAACTTATTTTTAAGGGTACATTTAATTAATACAGAGCATAAAATACTGAGTTTAAAAATAAGTTGGGGTTATTTATATCTAATATGACTTTCACTTAAGAATTACTAAGGAGCTAGAATATATGTATGCACACACACACACACACACACACACACACACACACACATATAATATAGTTTATGACATCTTAGTATAAAAGAGAAAGCTCATTTTTTCTCTTAAAAAATCCTATTCTCTTCAACTTGGATGCAAGACTGTATTGTGTATGCCTTTGAATACTGCAATTTTAGAGTCCTGATTTTGACAAATTTTATTTTAAGGGATAAGTGAGCAATTTTTGTTATCATTAAAACTTAAAGAACTTTGATCTTATCATAAAACATCAAATAATAGGTAATGTAAGAGTGAAATAAAAGATTTTTGAGAGATTGAGAGAGCCTTAGAATATAAAGGAAATGTTAAAATAGAGTTTTCTCTTGGTCATAGTTTCAAAGACATAAAATCAGTTCTTAGGACTTAATGATTTTCTAATAAAGGAAGTCAAAATATATAAAATTTTATGAGGAAACAAGCTATTATCTACTTCAGTGTTCATTTAAAAATATATTTAAATTGAGACGTGGTCTTGCCAACTTCAGTTTTCATAAAGTTCAATTTTCATAAATCTTTTTCAGATAGCCAGTGGACATTTTTAAAGCATTAATGGGAAAGTATCTGGCTCTTTTATGTATTTATAGTTACTTTGGTAAAGCTTTTATGAAGAAGTAATACTTAGTTTACCATTTTGAGTAGACTTTTTATTTGCTTTTGAAAGAAGTAGTGAGAGAACTATAGGTATTTGAATAACAAACTCTAGCTGCCTAACTGAAAAACCAAATTCCTTCTAGAATATCCTAAGGAATCTACAAAAAACATATTAGAGGTAATAAATGAATTTGGCAGTTGCAGGTACTAGATTAACATGCAAAAAACCAATTGCATTTCTATATATTAGCAATGAGTGGCCTGAAAATGCAGTTAAGAGATCAGTTTCATTTACAATAGCATCAAAAGTAATAAAACACTTAAGAATAAATTTAGCCAAGGAGCTACAAGATTTGTATGCTGAAAACAGTAAAACACTGCTGAAAGAAATCAAAGTAAACCTAAATAAGTGGAAAGATATTCCAGTTTCATAGGATGGAATACTAAATAATGTTAAGATGTAAATATCACCCAAAGCAATCTATAGATTCAATGCAATCCTTACCAAAATGTCAGTGGTCTTTGTTGTAAAGATGGAAAAGGTTATCTTAAAATTAATATGGAATTACAAGAGGCTCTGAATAGCCAAAACAGTCTGGAAAAAAGAGTTGGAAGACTCAAACTTACCAATTTAAAAAATAAATGGGACTACATCAAAATAAAAACTTCTTTACATCAAATAACACATCAAGAATGTGGGGAAAAAAAGGCCAGGCACAAGTGGCTCATGCCTGTAATCCCAGCACTTTGGGAGGATGAGGTGGGTGGATCACCTGAGGTCAGGAGTTTGAGACCAGCCTGACCAACATGGTGAAACCCTCTCTCTATTAAAATACAAAATTAGCCGGACATGGTGACAAGCACCTGTAATTCCAGCTACTCAGGAGGCTGAGGCAGGAGAATCACTTAAACCCGGGAGGTGGAGGTTAGTGAGTCAAGATCGCACCATTGCACTCTAGCCTAGGAGACAAGAGTGAGACTCCATCTCAAAAAAAAAAAAGAATGTGAAAAAAGACAAAAGACAACCCACAGAATGGGTGAAAATATTTGCAAATCATATTTCTAATAAGGGTTCAGTATCCAGAATATATAAAGAATACTTGTTTGCATTTTTATTTTATTTCATTTTATTTTGAGACAGGGTCTCTGTCACCTGGGCTGGAGTGCAGTGGTGCATTCACGGCTCACTGCAGCCTCAACCACCTGGGCTCAAGTGATCCTCCTGTCTCAGCCTCTTAAGTAGCTGGGGTTACAGGGATATACCACCACACCCAGCTGATTTTTGTATATTTTGTAGAGACAGGATTTCACCATGTTGCCCAAGCTGGTCTCTAACTCCTGGGCTCAAGCCATTTACCTGCCTCAGCCTCCCAAGGTGCTGAGACTATAGGCATGAACCACTGTGCCTGGCTTAAACAATTCTTAAACCCCAACAATAAAGAGCCAAATAGCCCAAATCATTCTACTGTAAGGACACATGCACACAAATGTTCATTGCAGCACTGTTTACAATAGCAAAGACCTGGAACCAACCCAAATGCCCATTGATAATAGACTGGACAGGGAAAATGTGGCACATATACACACCATGGAATATTATGCAGCCATCAAAAATGGTGAGTTCATGTCCTTTGTAGGGACATGGATGAACCTGAAAACCATCATTCTCAGCAAACTGACACAAGAACAGAAAATGAATCACCGCATGTTCTCACTCATAGGCGGGTGTTTAACAATGAGAACACATGGACACAGGGAGGGGAGCATCACACACTGGGGTCTGTTGGGGGGAAATAAGGGGGTGGAGAGTTGGGGAGAGTTATGCCAGATACAGGTGAAGGGGAGGAAGGCAGCAAATCACGCTTCCATGTGTGTACCTATGCAACAATTTTGCATGTTCTTCACATGTACCCCAAAACCTAAAATGCGATAAAAATATAAAATGGGCAAAGGATCTGATAGACATTTCTCCAAAGAAGATATACAGATGGCCAATAAGCAGATGAGAAGATGCTTAATATAATTAGTAGTTACAGAAATTCAAATCAAAACAGTGAGAGAGCCATCTCACACCCACTAGGAGGGCTATAATACCACATTTAAAAAGGAGAGGAACAAGCGATGGTGGGGATGCAGAGAAGTTGGAACTCTCACACGTTGCTAGTGGGAAAGGAAAACAGTGCAGCCTCTGTAGACATTTCAGCAGCTTCTCCATAAGTTAAGCATAGAATTACCATATGACCCAACAGTACCACTCCGGGGTTTGTGCTTGAAAGAACTGCAGACAGGTGCTCAAAAACTTGTACTCAGTGTTCATAGCAGCACTGTTCTCAATAGACAGAAGGTGGCAACACTCCAAATATCCATCAACTGATGAAGGGATAAACAGAGTGTGTTCTGTCCATACGATGGAATATTATTCAGGCCGAGAAAGGAATGACATTATAATACATGCCACAACATGGATGAACCTGAAAACATGCTCATGAAAGAAGCCAGACACAAAAAGTCACATATTGTAGGTTCCCTTTATGTGAAATGTCTAGCAGATGTGAATCCACAGAGGGAGAAAGATTAGTGGTTGCCTAGGGCTGCTAGAATAGGCAGGCCCATGGAGACAGAAGGCAAATGAGTGGTTGCCAGGGGCTGGGGAATGGAAGGAATGGGAGTAGCTGCTTTAATGGATACAGGCTTTTCTTCTGCAGTGTGGAAAATATTCTGCAACTAATCATGCTGGTTGCACAACATTGAGAATGTACTAAATGTTACTAATGCTACATTTTATGTTATGTGCATAATTATCATAGTTAAAATCCAAAATTTCTTATATAAAAGAAATTTAATATAGAAGGAATTAGTGTAAATAATATAGTAGTAGTTAAAACTATGAAGGTTTCTGAGTGGAGAATTATCGTTGAATAAGCTGGGGAAGGAACCTATGAAAAGGTACATTTAAGAAAGATTATTGGCCAGGTGTGGTGGCTCACACTTGTAATCCCAGCAGTTTGGGAGGCTAAGGCTGGCAGATCGCTTGAGCTCAGAAGTTTAAGAGCAGCCTGGGTGGTATCTACCAAAAGTTTAAAAATTAGCTGAGTGTGGGGATGCATGGCTGTAGTCCCAGCTACTCAGGAGGATTGCTTAGGTCCAGAAGGCAGAGGCTGCAGTGAGTCAAGATTGCACCACTGCACTCCAACCTGGGCGACAGAGCAAGACCTTGTCTCGAAAAAAAAAAAAAAAAAAAAAATCAACAATAAAAATTGAAAATATTTTCTCATTGAATCTGAAATTAATTATAAAATTAATTGAAAAGGGTCCTCTGGCATGCTAATTTATTGAGGTTTGGCTACCATTTTATGTGAGCAGGGGAGTACGAAAAGTAAGCTGAGATAATCTTCATATGGAGTCTTCTCATCAAGAGATCTATAATAGAAAATGCTTCTGTCAGTATTGAGCATGAGGTCATCCTTTGTTACCTGTGGAATCAAGGAGCGTCTGTTGAGAATCTTCTTTGTGCAAGGCTCTGCTCTAGGTGCTAGGTATCCAGCAGTTTTAATTTTATTTCTTTTATGTTTAGGTCATCACCAAAGTCTCTTTTCTTATGGTTTCTCTCCTTGTATAAAATGCTAATAGAGATTTGTTTTGTGTTTAAAAGGATGAACTGCCGTTGAAACAGTTTCAGAGAGAATGTTTCCCAGAGTGGACTTGGGGATACTAGTTGTGTTCAAATTGGGGAAACACTGCATTCTGTATCTCATCCCTTGACACCTGGATATTCATAAAATATTCAGTATATTAAAGGAACAGAGCTGTACTACTTTTAAAAAGGGACTTTTATTTATTTATTTATTTATTTAGAGAGTCTTGCTCTGTCACCCAGGCTGGAGTGCAGTGGCGCAATCTTGGCTTCCTGCAACCTCTGTCTCCCGGGTTTAAGAAATTCTCCTGCCGCAGCCTCCAGAGTAGCTGGGACTACAGGAATGCACCACCATGCCTGGCTAGTTTTTTTTATTTTTATTTTTAGTAGAGATGGGGTTTCACCATGTTGGCCAGGCTGATCCCAAACTCCTGACCTTAAGCAATCCACCTGCCTCAGCTTCCCGTAGTGCTGGGATTATAGACATGAGCGGTTACACCCTGCCTAATATTACAGTGACTTTGATTAGACCTGTGGAGGCATTCCCTGACAATAAAATCAGAAACTGTGAACCTTTTTTTTTGAGATGGAGTTTTGCTCTTGTTGCCCAGGCTGGAGTGCAGTGGCACAATCTTGGCTCACCGCAACCTCTACCTCCCAGGTTCAAGCGATTACCCTGCCTCAGCCTCCCGAGTAGCTGGGATTTCAGGCATGTGCCACCACACCTGGCTAATTTTGTATTTTTAGTAGAGATGGGGTTTCTCCATGTTGGTCAGGCTGGTCTCAATCTCCCGACCTCAGGTGATCTGCCCACCTCAGCCTCCCAAAATGCTGGG
>NW_016107335.1:6918841-6921542 GCF_001604975.1 Cebus imitator | reverse complement strand
TCCTGGGTTCAGGCAATTCTCCTGCTTCAGCCTCCTGAGTAGCTGGGATTACAGGCACGCGCCACCATGCCCAGCTAATGTTTTGTATTTTTAGTAGAGACGGGGTTTCACTGTGTTGACCAGGATGGTCTCGATCTCTTGACCTCGTGATCCACCCGCCTCGGCCTCCCAAAGTGCTGGGATTACAGGCTTGAGCCAGCAATGCAGCATCTTTATTCAGCATACTAGGAAACTTGAGACAGATTTCCACTTGTGTCAAATGTGAAGCCACGTGGTCTGAGATGGACCACAGAGTCCTAGGGCTTGCTTTGTCTCCTTTGACATTTCAGATCATCTGGGAAAGAGGGGTAGGGGGCTAACTAAGTAACCTGAGTATAAGTTTCTTCTGAATGTTTATTGATTGGATTCACAGCAAATAGGAATTAAAGTCAGTGAAGAATGTTACTCTCAATTTCACTTTTCTTTCATTATTTTTGTTCCATCAAAGGCTTTCCATGCATGTGGTCAGTCATTCCACAGACAGACATTTGTTGAGTACCTTCTGTTTGCTACACACTCTATTGAGCCCTGGAACAAACAGAAACACATGTAGTAGGTCCTGAGTTCTTAGGGCTCAGAGTCTAGCAGGGGAGGCAAATAAGTCAGCAAGTCCTGGCAGTAGCATGTGAATAAGGGCTATGATAGGGTTTGGGGAAATGGGGGCATAGACCTGGAGTGGTCAGGAGGGTCCTGCAGAGAGGTGACAAGGCTGGACAGAGGCAGGGCTCAGATGCTAGAGGGCTGTGTGCCCTGGGAAAGAATTCAGGGCTCTGGATTGTGTTTTCTAAGTTCACGCCCCCCGCCCCCACACACTTTTTTTTTTGAGATGGAGTCTTACTCTTGCCCAAGCTGGAGTGTGGTGGTGAGATCTCAGCTCACTGCACCCTCTGCCTCCCAGGTTCAAGTGATTATCCTGCCTTAGCCTCCTGAGTAGCTGGGACTACAGGTGCCCATCACCATGCCTGGCTAATTTTTGTACTTTTAGGAGAGACAGAGTTTCACCATGTTGAACTCCTGACCTCCTTGGCCACTCAAAGTGCTGAGATTATGGGCATGAGCCACTGCACCGGCCAGTTCATGGCTTTTTGATGTTGCTTAAAGCTCCTAACCTTTTTATCAAATAGTTACTTGGGATGATTTGATACATAGAAGCTCTTCTATTATCTGTTACCATCATAATTTATTCACATCTTTTTAATTATTGGGCAAAAAATAAAACTTCAAATAAAAACTTTATATTTCTGTTTCCTTTTGAAACCTCTCTGAGGAGAAACTGGACATCTCAGCTCACGAGTGCTGCATGAAACACTTGCAGTGATTTTGGTAAAAAGAATTCACATTTTTATGTAACCTCTCTTCCAAAAAAGAAAAAAAAAAAACCCTGATGTTTAAAAAGTGTCTATCCAAAAGTAAGCAAGATAGCGGGTATAGGAGGGAGACATTATTAACAAAACATAAAACTCTTGAAGAAGAAACCATATTGTTTTTGTAAATGATTTTTAAAAAATTGTTATTGTAATGTTAGAAAGAGGCTGAACAAGGGGACAGTGAATGTGTACAGAATAATAAACACCTGAGCCTTTTAAAATGTCAGAATTTCCTCATTTTTACAGATGTAAAGCAAAGTTCTACCCACCTGATCTGCCGGCTGCTAGTGTTGTTATCTGTTTCTACAATGAAGCTTTTTCTGCCCTGCTTCGGACGGTGCACAGTGTCGTAGACCGCACGCCAGCACAACTGCTTCATGAGGTCATCCTTGTGGATGATGACAGTGACTTTGGTAAGGAATGCAGTAACTGGTAACATTGGATCCAGGCTTCCAGTCACTACAGCACTGACAAACATGAACGCAGCTCAAGTACATGGTCCGTAGGGATCCTATGCACACAGTCACAGCTGGCTGACTACAAATAAGTTTGAAGAAATCTGTTATCTTTGGAATCTGCTTACAAACTGTGCTACCCAAATTTGGCCCTTGAAATTTTTCCTTTGGCTTACTTTTAAAAACACACCTCTTTTTATCTGAAATAACTGTAGGTTCACAGGAAGGTACAAAGAGGGTCTGTGTACCCGTCACCTGGTTTTGCCATCATCAAATTCCCCTACCAAAACCAGGACTCCATGTTGGTACCGTGCTGTGGGGACCAGGGTCATTCTGTCACACACGTGGGCTCTCGTAGCCCTCGCTGCAGTGATACAGAGCTGTTTCCTCATCCAGAGGTCCCTTCATGCTGCCTGGTTCTGCTCACACCTCCTTGCTTATCTCCACCGTTCCTAATCCCAGAAACCACAATTCTCTCTGCTTTTGTTTCCTTCTCTCATTTTGTTATTTCAAGAATGTCATGTAAATGAAATCACACAGCATGTTCCCTTTTGAGATGGGCTTTCTTCATTTGGCATAATGCCTTGGCTTATGCTTCTCTATTAAGTCTCTTACACTGATTGTCCCCAGATAAATAAGAAAAAAAAAGAAAAAGAAAAAAAAAAATAAGATTGCCGGGCGCGGTGGCTCAAGCCTGTAATCCCAGCACTTTGGGAGGCCGAGGCGGGTGGATCACGAGGTCAAGAGATCGAGACCATCCTGGTCAACATGGTGAAACCCCGTCTCTACTAAAAATACGAAAAATTAGCTGGGCATGGTGGCGCGTGCCTGTAATCCCAG
>NW_016107335.1:6912166-6918551 GCF_001604975.1 Cebus imitator | reverse complement strand
AAAAAAAAAAAAAAAAAGATTGTCCTCAGATCAAAGTGGATTGCATTCTGATAGCTCTTCAGCGATCTCTGAATGCCAGCATTTTATGATTCACTACATATTCTACTCGCCCTTCTTTAATTCAACATAGACTGTTACTAAGAATGGCTTTGTGTATACAAACAGGGTACAAGACTATTTTCTTTTTTTTTTTTTTTGAGACAGAGTCTTGCTCTGTCACTCAGGGTAGAGTGCAGTGGTGTGGTATCGGCTCACTGCAACCTCCGTCTCCCAGGTTCAAGCAATTCTGCCTCAGCCTCCTGAGTAGCTGAGACTACAGGCTTGTGCTACTATGCCCAGCTAGTTTTTTTGTATTGTTAGTAGAAACGGGGTTTCACCATATTGGCCAGGCTGGTCTCAAACTCCTGACCTTGTGATCCGCCCACCTTGGCCTCCCAAGATAGAAGGCTTTTTATTACACTGCTCATTCAGCTCTCAGTGACCTTGCAAGAAAGGCTGGAACATCATTTTATAGAGGGAGAAATATAAAAATTAATTTGCTCAGGACCCCACGGCTGTTAAGTAGTAGAATAAAAATGAAGCCTGTAGTCTGCATGGCTCCAAGCCTTCTGCTCTTTTCATGACAGCAGCCTGCAGAAATGCAGTGGCACAAGTGTGTGCCCACAACTGTTTCATGCATTCAGGCATTAAGTTCCACTTCTATCAGCATCAGAGTTGGTATACCAGAATACTTACATATAGAAGGTGAAGAAATGGACAGAAGCTGGTTAGGAGCAAAATTCTCAAACTTTTGCTTAAAAAAAAATCCGAACAAATGAGTCTGGGCCAAGTAAAAGATTGGTTACATACTAATTTCTAGAATTTATGGTTGATTTTATTTTTAAAGTGAACTTGTATTTTGGTTTTCATTTTGTGGCTGTTTTACCTAAAAGGAAAAATTAACGATAATTCGGAGTAGTTTCTATATTAACTATGGAAAGAATTACTGTTTATTATCTTACACAGTCTTTTGAGTTATTATGAAATAAATACGTGAATGACATAGAGTTCCTTAATAACTATTTAGCAACCTTGGAAGAAGGGTGCTAAATTAATAAAAGGACACATTCAATGCTGTTCTTGTAATTCTTACTAGGGGCAATAGAAGTTGTTTCTTAACTATTTTGAAATGGACCAAGACAATAAATTCTTTGTAATAAAAGACATTTATATCTCATTTTCTTTGTTATCAACTTGATTTATATATGATCAGCTGAACATTCATGCATTCAACATATTTGTTTCAAACATTATGCAAAGCATTGTGCTCGATGCTATAGAGATAAATATAAGTCTACAAAGTATTCCTCTTGGCTAGTATTCCACATCTTACTCATTTCTTTCCTTTTTCTTCCTACAGGATAAGCTACAATATTCTTTTAAAATAAAGCAGATGATTTTATAGTATTTGCTTGATAGTTTGTTGTGAATTTTAGCAAGTATTAAATACAACTTTAGAATAGCTGTCAGGTGTTTTTATATATGTCTCATACAGTTTGAATAATTGTGGGACTCTATTTTCAGATGATTTGAAAGGAGAACTAGATGAATATGTCCAAAAATACCTCCCTGGAAAAATTAAAATCATAAGAAATACCAAGCGTGAGGGCTTGATTCGAGGAAGAATGATTGGCGCAGCCCATGCGACAGGTATCACTTCTCGTTAGCTTTGCTCTGTGGGTGCTGGATGGCAAGGGCTTCAGCCTCAGGGCCTTTGCTGATTCTGCAGTCTATGAACAGTGGTGTTTCAAATGGACATTGCCAGCAGGAGAGATAAGGCTTGTTCTCTTTGGGAAGCCTTTTCAATAGCCCCCAGCCTGCTACCCCAAAGCATGTAGTGTAGGGGGCTGAACTCTCAAATCCTCAGTGTCTATTTTCTTAGTGACCCTTTTTGGTAGTTACTGCCCCTCAAGTCGATTCTGTATCTTGTTCCTTATATAAGCAGAAAAGCTGAGACCAACATATGACTAAACTTTTATGATTTTAAATACAAAATTTTAAATGTATGAACCCAAACTGTTGATTGGAATTATGCTTTTAATTCTTAGTGTGGAGTGCATGCCTTGAGCTACACATTATGGCTTTAATTGGGAAATAGATGTAAGATTGACTTACATAACTATAAAAGGCATTTTCTTTAAAATTCCCTCTAATTCTTCTGATTGCATCCGGAAAAAGTCTCCATTGTTACTAGTATATCTTTAAAACCTTTCCATCATGCGCTGATCTCCCAAGCCTTTGAAAAGAAAGAACAGGCATCAAATTCAGGCTTCTGCAGAAAATATATCTGTTTGGTCTTCAGTTATATTATATTGATTCTGTTGTATTTTGTTTTATGGTTACTTGTGTGTAATTGGTCTCCCTGAGTTTTAGTTATGATCGTGATTTTTAAAAAATTTTTAAATAAATTTAATTAAATCAAAACTGAAATGAATCTGCCTAAAAATGTTAGGTATATCATATTGCAGGTAGTGCATAGACATGGCAAAAAAATTATGGAAGTCATTTGAGAATAACAGAACTTGGTGGGGACATTCCCTAGCAGAGACAGCATCTGCTGCAGTCCTTCCTGTATTCCACGCTCTTCTAGATAACCTGCCACCAGGCTTGTGGTGGTTGGCATTGCTCCCCCACCCCGCTCCTCCTGTGTAGCCACTGGCTCATGTGCTGGGGTGAACTAGGACTTCACTTTTAGGATCTGTCTTCTCTTCATTCTCTTAAGCCCACGGTGACCTGAAGCAATTAACAAACAAGAGAAGCAGCTCCTCTACATCCCGTCTGCAGTTGGAGGCAGACTGAATTCAAGGCTTGAGATATTTTCTTTTCTAGGTTTCTAGTCATGTAGAGACTTACTGAATTGACTTTGGAATTACTCAAGGCTAAGCAATAAAGTGAAAATTGTGGGGTATTTTCAATATTAAGCCACTCAAAACATTGTACTGTTATAATGCATGTTTACTGTGAATTGACTTTTTTTTACATAGCAATAGTTATTTAGGTTTTTTTCCCTTTATGATCTGTTCAGGTCCTCATTCAGATACAGTTTAGGATCTGTCAGAAGTAAGCCAGTTTGCGTGGAAGTCATTGTCTCAGGTTCAGTGTGACTAAGCGTAGTTTTTATTTAGTTAAATTGGTGTTAATTGGAAAAAATAACACTTAGAATTAAGAAAAGCTATGGGCTGGGCATGGTGGCTCACGCCTGTAATCCCAGCCCTTTGGGAGGCCGAGGTGGGCAGATCATGAGGTCAAGAGATCGAGACCATCCTGGCCAACATGGTGAAACCCCGTCTCTACAAAAAATACAAAAATTAGCTGGGTATGGTGGCGGGCGCCTGTAGTCCCAGCTACTCAGGAGGCTGAAGCAGTAGAACTGCTTGAACCCAGGAGGCAGAGGTTTCAGTGAGCCGAGATCACACCACTGCACTCCACCCTGGAGACAGACTCTGTCTCAAAAAAAAAAAAAAGCTTTGAATCCATTTTCTCCTGGAAAAAATCTTGACTGAATTGATCTCACCCCCACTGAGGACCATGTCGGACGTTTTGCCTTTCTGCCTTCGGTGACAGCGGAGAGCTGCCTGCTGCTCACATCCCTCCCCATTCAGGTTGTTCACAGACACTGAACTGCGGGACTGATTCACTGACGACATTGAAAACTCTGTCTGAGATACTGCTTTTATCACTAGTTGAAGTTGGATAGATAACATCTGGTGCTTTAAGTAGTTCATATAAAATCTTGATACATGAGTGCACATTTAGAAAATCAATAATGCAACCTGATGATGAGAGTTGAAGTTTCTCAACGGCCCAGAAGAACCATGGAGTTCTTAAATTTGTAATTTTTAAAAAAAATCCTCAGTCCTGCTCACATTTATCAATAGGAGCTTAAAATGCAGGATAAAAGTTTGATGATTTCTATTTTGCGAACCAGAAGAAAGGTGTATCCCATTGGCAGATGAGAGCCACTGAAGCCAAGAGGATCGGGGGTAGTAGAAAGGAAAGGTGGGAGATGGAAGAAACAGAAATGAGCACAAGGTGTCCCCGACAGCACCACCGCTGCGCCTCCCTCACTTTGGGGAGAACTGCTGTGCGATGGCATTCTTCCTTAGTGGCCGTGCATTTCTTAGTCACTGGTGAAAAGGCAGCTGTGTTCTCTGTTCTCTGTTTACTGAGGCAGAGAGATGTATTCTAAGTGTGTGCTAAATTTCAAAATACTTTGATTAAAATAATTGTAATAGAAATAGCTACACATAACTGGCCACTGTCATGGCACCGAAACCTCTTGAAATAATATCTGGCCTTGCAAAGAGTTGCACTGTTACTGTGAGACTCTGACTCTGTTTACTAAGAGATTCTAAATTGTCGGCCAGTTTTCTCAAGAGACGCGCGTATAATTTATATGGGTCCCTCAATTACAGCAGGACACTGCATACAGCATTACTGGCTGAGGGACGTCCCTTGTGGACCATCGGCAGTCAAGTGTGATGGAGCGATAAAGCCATCTGGTGCTGGGAGGTGGCCATCGCATTTCATGCTGTGTCATTGCACCATCCCATCACATGGGTAGCTATACCTAAATGGAGTGTTAAAACGCTCTTCTGAGCCGCTGTTGTTGCCTCCCCAGGAGAAGTCCTTGTGTTCCTGGACAGCCACTGTGAAGTGAACGTGATGTGGCTGCAGCCCTTGCTGGCTGCCATCCGTGAGGACCAGCATACCGTGGTGTGCCCAGTGATCGATATCATCAGTGCCGACACACTTGCCTACAGCTCGTCCCCCGTCGTCCGCGGGGGATTCAACTGGGGACTGCACTTCAGATGGGATCTCGTCCCCCTTTCTGAGCTAGGAGGAGCCGAGGGAGCCACCACACCAATAAAGTAAGATCGCTCCTTTGTTTGAAAAGTTTCCACCAGTGCTTCCTTAAAAGAGAAAAAAATTATGTTAAAGATAATTCCTCCTTCTTTGTAAGGAGCGAAAGTGTTGACTTAATTTGTATGTTAAAAAATTCTTGAGTTTGTATTGAACTTTATGCAGTCTGCCAAGTCCTAAGGAAAGATTTATGATTAAGATACTATCAGTGCCCTCAAGGACTCAGAGCTTCCTTCCTGAGAAAGGCAGATAGAGCAGGCCACCATTGCCGAGGAAGCCCTACAGAGTTTATGTCAAACACCTTTGTGGACTTAGTGTCACCAACTTGCCTTCAGCTCTTTGGTAGTGAGTGGTGCTGTGAAAAACATTAATATGCAAGCCTTTTCTTTCATTAGGATTTTGAAGATGATTCCTGCTGGTATAGTTACGAAGTCACAGTATAGAATTATTTTATGTTCTCACCTGTGTTTCATCTTCTCTAAAATAAATCTCTCTTATTTTTGTTTTCTTTAAAAATTTCTTATTTAGGCCAGGCGCGGTGGCTCACGCCTGTAATCCCAGCACTTTGGGAGGCCGAGGCAGGTGGATCACGAGATCAAGAGCTCGACACCATCCTGGTCAACATGGTGAAACCCCGTCTCTACTAAAAATACAAAACATTAGCTGGGCATGGTGGTGTGTGCCTGTAATCCCAGCTACTCAAGGAGGCTGAGGCAGGAGAATTGCCTGAACCCAGGAGGCGGAGGTTGCAGTGAGCCGAGATCGCGCCATTGCACTCCGGCCTGGGTAACGAGAGCGAAACTCCGTCTCAAAAAAAAAAAAAAAAAAAAAAAAAAATTCTTACTTAGGTTGAATTCAAAGAGGTTTGTCTGTATTTTTACTTTTTTTAAAGTTTTTGCCCCTACTCTTTTTTTAAAAGCTTTTTGTTATGGAAAATAACGTACATAAAAGGTATAAAGTATGTACTCCATATGCACACACACTTTAACACATGGTCACACTGTGACACACAGGTAGCTACCAGCCAGTGCAGGAAGCAGCGTGCAGACCCAGTCACTGCCCTGACACGTAGAGGTGTCTTTGCTCTGACCCTGGTAATCATTTTCTTGCTTTCCTGTATAATTTTGCTGCCTAAGAATACATCTCTACACAAAACAGTTCAGTTTGCCTGCTGCTGTACTTTGCAGAAGTAAAGACATTATGACTTCTTATTTTGTCTTGCTTCTTTTTTTTTTTCTTTTTCTTTTTTCTTTTTACAGTAGAGGGAAGGGAAAAGCCAGGAAGGAGGGGAGGAGAGCGCTCTTTCTTCTTTTGTTGAACATTTTAAAATATTATTCCATGTTGTATATAATTTTTTTTGCTGTATAATATTCTCTTACATGAATATACCACAACTTGTTCAGTTTACTGTTTTTTGATGGGACAACTGAGGTGTGTTCGTTTTTTTTTTTTTTTTTTTTTTTGAGATGGAGTTTTGAACTGT
>NW_016107335.1:6907257-6911270 GCF_001604975.1 Cebus imitator | reverse complement strand
CCATGCTCTTTTTCCAAAGATGAAGGAAGTTATGTGCAGTTCAGAAAAGCATTTTTAATTTTTTTTAAATCACAAAAAGCACCCCACACTTGGTTTTTTGTCTGTTTTTGCCTCTTTCATCATCTTCATGGGTATTTGTCATTGCTTAATTTTTAATCAGAAATACAAATCCAGTAATGGATCAAATCATGTAGAACTCAGTATGAAACGTGGTGTTCTGCTCCTCCCCACCATTCTTTCTTCCCAGAGAAAAATTCTTTTAACTTTCTGTTTCTTACTTCCTGCACCCAGTATAAGTGGATTCCTCTTTTCCGCATTCGCCAGCTGTAGACCTGCCTGCGTGAGGAGTGTGGACGCCGCTCATATGTGTCGCTCCCTGTCCTCTGCCTCTCGGTACCATCGTGCGGTTCCTTCTAGTTGTGTGCTGGCGACTTTTCTCTTACTGTCAATCTTTCCATGGGTCTTATCTTTAGATGTGTCCCTCATAAGCAGTATGTACTCAAGTTTGTTTTAATTAAGTTTGTGGGTTTTTTTTTTTCTTTTCGAGACAGAGCGTTGCTCTTGTTGCCCAGGCTAGAGTGCAATGGCGCAATTTTGGGTCGCCGCAACCTCTGCCTCCCAGGTTCAAGCAATTCTCCTGCCTCAGCCTCCTGAGTAGCTGGGATTACAGGCATGTGCCACCATGACTGGCTAATTTTGTATTTTTAGTAGAGATGGGGTTTTTCCATGTTGGTCAGGCTGGTCTCGAACTCCCAACCTCAGGTGATCAGCCCATCTCGGCTTCCCAAAGCCAAAGTGCTGAGATTACAGGTGTGAGCCACTGTGCCTGGCCTAAGTTTTGTTTTTAAACCAGTGTGAAAAGTGTAGTCTTTTTAGGTCTCAGTACTACTCTTGGCTTTCTGTGTGTCCTGTGTGTAGTGTAACCTTTTCTCTTTTCTGGACTTCTTTTGGATTGAGTCCACTTATTTCTGTTCCCAGTGGCCACTCCATGTTTAAAGTTGTACATTCCTATACTGCTCTTTTAGTGGTTTTCTTAAAGAATACAGCATTTGTTCTTGATTTACCAGAGTGTAATCAAAATTGGTACTTTCTCCAAACAATGCCAGGATCTCATAATGTTCACATTTCAGCTATCCCTCCCTCAGTGTGTATGCTATTGTTGCTGTCCATATCATTTAAGCCCCAGAAGCCATTTCTTACATAGCAGTATTCATGCTGGCTTGCCCAAGTATTTCCCCTTCATGTTACCCTGTTCCTTCTGCAGCTGCAGGCTGGATCTGGGACTGCTGTCATCCTGGCTGAAGAACACTCTTAGGAGTTCCCTTTTTGGACCACCTAGTGATTCATCCTCTGTTTTTCCAAAAATGTCCTTGTTTTTCCTCATTATTTCGAAGAACATTTTTATTCAGTATCCAGTTTTAGGTTGGCAGTGGCAGATACCTTCTTTCATGACTTTGAAGGCATCATTCAAGAACCTTCCGGCATTCACTGTTTCAGACAGGAAGTCAGTTTAGTCTTACTTTGCTTCCCTTAAGATAATCTCTTTTTCATTGGCTGCTTAAATTTTTTTTGTCTTGTTTTTATAAAGTGTTTTTTGGGTATGTATAAACATTGTTACTTTTTGGAAGTAACTAATTGACTGTGGAATTCTGTCTTGTCTTTTTCTTTGAATATACTGAGCAGCTCAAGTCTTTGCTTGACAAGTCCATAATTTGAAACCCTGCACGTCTGTTTCTGTTGTAGGTTGTTGCTCTTGCTTTGCTTTCATGTGATTTTATCTCCCAGTTGCCTGGTTATTTATTTGTTGCTTATTTATTTTTGCTTAGCACCAGACATGATATATGAAAAATGATAGAAATACATTCATACCTGGGATGATGTTTTTTCCCTGCAGAGATAATTTGGCTTCTTTTCTGCAGGAAGCTTGGGCCACTAGAATCCACGATCCGCTCTGTCCCATTGGAGGCAGTGAGCTGACTGGAAGCTAGCACAGGTCCCTAAGAGGACCAGTCTGTGGCTTTGCCCACTGCAGCACAGGGCTGCTCACCTTGGCACTACTGACTTTTTGGGCCAGATAATTCTTTGTTGTAGGGGGCCCTCTTGTGCATTTTAGGATAGTTAGCAGAATCCCTGACCTCAACCCAGATTCTGGAAGCACCCTGCCACACAAACACATCAAGATGTGACAGCTAAAAATGCTCCAAACATTACGAACTGTCTGTTGGGGAACACAGTCATCCCAGTTGAGAGCCACTGGTCTAACTCGTGTGAGTCCAACTCACCGTGTGTGATGTTTGTCAGGTCTCTCCTTGGTGGACCTTAGAGCCCAGGTTTTGTCCTTAAGGCTCTGTGAGAGTGTCAAAAGCAATAACCATATGAGGTGGATTTCTACCAGAAACGGTTATAGTAGGAAAAGAACTTCTGAGACTTAGAGAAGTAGCCTTGGAGTGCCAGATACTAGCATATTATTAGCAATCTAGAAAATTCAGTTGTATGGCCTGGCTCATTTTCTGATGCTGGATAAAATGTTTCCTAGTCATTCATTCAGTTTTTATTAGTTATGTTCCAAAGCAACACTGAATATTTTTAACATAAGTAGTGTAAACTTTTGTTTGACAAGATGGAATTAGTACAGTCGTTGTTTTCCTTTTTCTAGGTCACCAACAATGGCTGGAGGTTTGTTTGCCATGAACAGACAGTATTTCCACGAACTTGGACAGTATGATAGTGGCATGGATATCTGGGGAGGAGAAAATTTGGAAATATCATTTCGGGTAATTTTATTTTTTGCATGCTCAATTAGTAGAATATGATTTTCATCCATGATCTCATATTTTCTGTAAATTCTCATTATTATAATTTTTTTTTGAGATAGAGTCTTCTCTGTCACCCAGGCTGGAGTGCAGTTGTGTGATCATGGTAACTGCAGCCTCCTGGGCTCCAGCGATCCTCTTGCTCAGCCTCCTGATTAGCTGGGTCTACAGGCATGCGCCTGTAGTTTTTCTGTTTTTGTAGAGATGGGGTCTCACTGTGTTGCCCAGGCTAGTGTCAAACTCCCGGGCTCAAGTGATCCTCCTGCCTCGGCCTCCCAGAGTGCTCCATGATTATCTTTATTGACAAACCATCCTTAATAAGTGCTACTTTGCCAGAATCTGTGATATGGATGATATCTGTTCTAAATGTCAAAAGTATCTGTGTTGATCCAGCGGCTAGGAAAACAACAAAATGGAAAAGCGTATAAGAACACAGGTATTTATTCGTACTTATTTTTTTGAGACAGGGTCTTGCTCTGCTGCCCAGGTTGGAGTACAGTGACATGAACACAGTGACTCACTGCAGCCTCAAAACTCCTAGGCACAAGCGATCCTCCTGCCTCTCAAAACTCCTGGGCTCAAGCGAAGCCTCCTGCCTCTCAGCCTCCAGTGTAGCTGGGAGTACAGGCACATGCCACCACACCTGGCTAATTTTTTATTTTTTGTAGAGTGTCTCACTGTGTTGCCCGGCTGGTCTTGAACTCCTGAACTCAAGCAGTCCTCCTGCCCTGGCCTCCCCCAAGGTGCGAGCCTCTGTGCCCAGCCTATTTTTCTGGACTTAGAGATGCAAGTGCGTAGTGTGTGGCAGTAAAGTCTGGCCCTAGTGCACTCATCACTGGAATGATGGACACTGTACCCGGTGGGTGGTATGTCATCCCTCCTCCCTCCCACCTTTTAGAGTCTCCAGTGTCTGTTATTCCACCCTATGTATTTATTTATTTTTTAAAAATTATAAATGCAGCCGGGCGCGGTGGCTCACGCCTGTAATCCCAGCACTTTGGGAGGCTGAGGCGGGTGGATCACGAGGTCAAGAGATCGAGACCATCCTGGTCAACAAGGTGAAACCCCGCCTCTACTAAAAATACAAAAAAAAAATTAGCTGGGCATGGTGGCGCATGCCTGTAGTCCCAGCTACTCGGGAGGCTGAGGCAGGAGAATTACCTGAACCCAGGAGGCGGAGGTTGCGGTGAGCCGAGATCA
>NW_016107335.1:6892574-6907171 GCF_001604975.1 Cebus imitator | reverse complement strand
ATTGTTGTTATGAATGGTTGGTTATAAACTTAGAATGTCTTAATGTGTGTTCAAAGTTCTTTCTTTGTTGGTTTATTTCTTGATACTACTAGATACATATAGTCAGGGTGATCAGATTTCTTCCCTGATTGCCTAAGACCATCCTAGTGTATCATACCTGCTCTGTTGGAAAAACTAATACCGTCCCATTAAGAAATCCACCCCAGGCTGGGCGCGGTGGCTCACGCCTGTAATCCCAGCACTATGGGAGGCCGAGGCGGATGGATCATGAGGTCAAGAGATGAGACCATCCTGGTCAAAATGGTGGTGGTGCGTGCCTGTAATCCCAGCTACTTAGGAGGCTGAGGCAGGAGAATTACCTGAACCCAGGAGGCGGAGGTTGCGGTGAGCCGAGATCGCGCCCTTGCACTCCAGCCTGGGTAACAAGAGCGAAACTCCGACTCAAAAAAAATAAAAAATAAAAAGAAATCCACCCCGCATAATCTGTCTTCTCCAATTACTACGGTTTGAAGGGTGACAGTGTAGGTGGGGTCTGTGGCTCAGAGGAGTGTGGTGTAGACAGTCTTTGGAAAAGGCAGGAAGAGGGCAGGGAGAGAGCTGAGACTTCTCCTTCTGAGTAAATATCCCAGTATTTCTTCCCAACCATCTCCTAGTCCAGGTAGCACAATCCCTGTCAGATAATACCATGATACCTGTACATGTGTCCTGTATTTCTGCAGATGTATTGACTATAGTATTTGTAAGAAGCAGGTTTTGGCTGGGTGCAGTGGCTCACGACTGTAATCCCAGCACTTTGGGATGCTGAGGTGGGCTGATCACCTGAGGTCAGGAGTTCAAGACCAGCCTGGCCAACATGGTGAAACCCCATTTCTACTAAAAATACAAAAAAATTTAGCTGGGCATGGTGGCAGGCGCCTGTAATAACCTCTGTTTGGGAGGCTGAGGCAGGAGAATGGCTTGAACCTGGGAAGCAGAGGTTGTAGTGAGCCAGGTGCCACTGCACTCTAGCCTGGGGGACAAGAGTGAGACTCCATCTCAAAAAAAAAAAAAAAAAAAGGCAGGTTTTCATTCTGTAAATTTTAGAATTTTAGGGTTAAAGGCCTAATGGATTTTATTGAAAGTTCAGTGTTTTGTTTTGTTTTTTTAAGATAAGGTAATCGAGTCCCACAAAAATGAATTTAACTCTAAAGTAGCTCAGATAGTCATAGACAAGATTTAGATGAGCTAAGGCCTTTTGAATCTTAATCTGGAGTTATTCTATATATTTTATTTTTAAAAATCTATTTTCTAAGAAATTATATGCATTGTATAAGCAACTACCTGTGAAACTGAAATTAGATAAGCACTTCTGTCCTTAGGTGCCTAAGATAAAGTCTCTTGATCTGTTAAAGCAGCACAGTTTGGTAAGTGCAGTTTCAGACACATGGTAGTAAGTGTGCATTATATGCACTGTTTTAGAATTTAGTTCCTTGTAATCATAAAGATAGAACAATGTGCACCTTCTGACTTTCTTCTGTTTGAATATTTGTATCTGATAAAATATCTTGCCAAGTTTCATAAACACCTATTGAATAAAGATTAATTTTATTGAAAATTCTTGGCTGGGTGTGGTGGCTCACACCTGTAATCCTAGCACTTTGGGAGGCCGAGGTGGGTGGATCACCTGAGGCCAGGAGTTCAAGACCAGCCTGGCCATTATGGTGAAACCCCATCTTAAAAAAAAAAAGAAAATTCATACATTGGTTTCACAACAATGTGAGGCAACTGCTAGCACCTGTTGTTTTTGCTTCTGGCCAGATCTGGATGTGTGGCGGGAAGCTCTTCATCATCCCTTGCTCTCGAGTAGGACACATTTTCCGTAAAAGGCGACCATATGGATCTCCTGAAGGCCAGGACACCATGACACACAACTCTTTGAGGCTGGCACATGTCTGGTTGGATGAATACAAGGTGAGATTAAGTATCTTGTTTAGAAGGAGAAATGACAGGCCCGTAAGTGACTGGCCTAGTGATAGCTTTGGTTGCTTTTCTTTTCACTCTGGTGTGTTTCTCTTGGTTAACCTTCACCTTAGAGCCATCTCTTTCTAGTCCCACCCCCACCCCCCACCCCCCACCCCCCACCTAGCACTTCACTTCTTTTTGGTTCTAATCTGACTCTTTTAATTTTGTAAATGTCTGCTCCTTAAGAGGTAATGCAGCTCATGTTGGAAGAAATTATTCTTATTCCTTCTGGTCCCTCTATTGTGATACCCACAGAACTTGGGTTTTTTTTTTTTTTTTTTTTTTTTAGAGATGGGATCTCACTAAGTTGCCCAGGCTGGTCTTGAACTCTTGGGCTCAAATGATCCTCCCGCCTCGGCCTGCCAAAGTGTTGGGACTATTCATGTGAGCCACTGCGCCAGGCCTGGCCTTTCTTTTCTCATTGGACTTTGTTGTAACCCAGTCCCACTTCTTCCCCTGGTAGACGGCACATTGAGAATTACCCCCACTTTCTCTTCTGCCTTAGATCACCTTACATATTTTCTTCCTAATGATTTATTGAGGTATAATCCACAAATTGATTTTGGAACATTTTGTCACTGCAAAAAGAAATCCATAATCTTCAATATCCACCAAAAATCTCCCTCTCTGCCTCAGCCCTGGACAACCAGTAATCAACCACTAATCTACTTCTTGTCTCTGCTTAATTTGCCCTTTCTGGATATTTCATACAAATGGAATCATAAGCAATGTGGTTTTCTTCTGTCCTGGCCTCTTCAGTTGAGCACAGCATCTTCAGGTTCCTCTGTGCCATACCGTGTATGGGTACTGCATTCCTTTTTATTGCCGAATAATATTCCATTGTATCAGTGGACCACATTTTACTTATCTATCAGTTGATCGACATTTAGGTTGTTTCCACTTTTCTTTTTTTTTTTTTTTTTTTTTTTTTTTTTTTTTTTTTTTTGAGACAGAGTCTCACTCTGTCAGCCAGCCTGGAGTATAGTGGCAGGATTTCGGCTCACTGCAGCCTCTGCCTCCCAGGATCAAGCCATCCACCTATTTTAACTCCCCAGGGCCCACAGATACACGCCACCATGCCTGGCTAATTTTTGTATTTTTGGTGGAGATGGGGTTTCGCCATGTTACCCAGGCTGGTCTCGAATTCCTGAGCTCAAGTGATCCACCCACCTTGGTCTCCCAAAGTGCTGGGATTATAGTTATGAGCCACCAGGCCTGGCCTGTTTCCACTTTTTGACTTTATGACAAATGCTGCTGTGAATTTTTTTTTTTTTTTTTTTGAGATGGAGTTTTGCTCTTGTTGTCCAGGCTGGACTGCAATGGTGCAATCTCAGCCTACTACAATCTCTACCTCCTGGGTTCAAGCGATTCTCCTGCCTCAGCCTCCCAGGTAGCTGGGATTACATGTTTAAAAATACTATATACAAATACAGCAGCATCCAGGCGCGGTGGCTCACACCTGTAATCTCAGCACTTTGGGAGGCCTAGGTGGGCAGATCATCTGAGGTCAGGAGTTCGAGACCTGGCTAACATGGTGAAACCCCGTCTCTACTAAAAATACACAATTAGCTGGGCGTGGTGGTGCATGCCTGTAATCCCAGCTACCTGGAAGGTTGAGGCAGGAGAATCGCTTGAACCCAGGAGGTCAAAAAGATGAATAAGGGAGTGCACAGGAATTTTCCACACTGTGAGGGAAACGTAAACAGAGACACGTGTAGCATGTGCTGGAATGATGGGGACAGAGCAGTGCGCTGTGCTTGCAGGGGAGCAGGGACTCCAGGGTGCTTCTCCACAGGATTGTTCATCTCCTCTGTCTCCTTGACCAGACTTTGGTGTAATTCCATGTCAATCTATGATTCATCACTGGCTCCCATAGTTCTCAACACATGGTCCCTGTCTTAGCCACTCTTTCAGGAGGCCTGCCAGTTTAAAGTCATTTTCATAGTCAGATTCATACCGTATTTGGCCCTTTCCCCATGCTGACATTGCACTGTGTGTGTAAAATCAGGAGAGTAAGGTGGCTGCTGTTTTGGCGTAAATCGAGGCATCGGCACCCAATTAACTATAGTCACTGCCTTCTTCACCAGCACTCACTCAGATGACAAAGGCCAGTTTCATTTCAGAATGTCATTGACATAATAATTTTAGTAAACCTCAATGTGCCTTTTTAGTATCCTGTGTGAGTGCGCATGCTCACACAGAAAGCACTTCTGCCGTGTACTGAAGTACAGCGGTTGGTTCAAGGAGAAACACTTGTGTGGCTGAGTTGTGGGTGGAGCTAGCCACTGCTCTCCAGGACACATTCTTTCTTTTTTTGAGATGGAGTCTCGCTGTGTCGCCAGGCTGGAGTATAGTATCGTGATCTCGGCTCACTACAACCTCTGCCTCCCGGGTTCAAGCGATTCTCCTGCCTCAGCCTCCTCAGTAGCTGGGATTACAGGCACGTGGCATCACGCCCAGCTAATTTTTGTACTTTTAGTAGAGATAGGGCTTCACCATGTTGGCCAATCTGGGCTCGAACTCCTGACCTTAAGCCCGGCTCGGCCTCCCAAAGTGCTGGGATTACAAGTGTGAGCCACCACGCCCAACTGAATAGACCAGTAGATTTTAATGCAACAGTGTACAAATTGTAATGCGATTTCATATTCCACATTGTTACTAAACTTCAAAAGTTATTGAATATAGGTTGTAGTTTTACATATATTTAACCAAAACAACATATCATAACAAGGTAAATGCAGCTGTGAGAATTTAGCTGACTTGTTTTAAGTCAGCCAGCAAAAAGGTTTGCAAAAATATAAAGCAATGTCACTGTTCTCAGTAAATTTTGTTTGAAATGAGTTTCTAATTATTTTGAGGAAGTAGTAATTTGTAGGTCTCTCTGTTTTGATTTCTGTATGGTAAATATGAACAGCCACAGCCCACACAGCAGAACCTCCTGGGGTTTCAGTAAAGTGGAAGAGCGTCAAGTACTGAGACTAATGAGTCGGAGACCCACTGATCGCATGTGTACGCCTGCTTCCCTGATTCTCAGATAAACTGAATTGTGCAAAGAATCTCTATAATTGCATAATAATCATTTTTTAATGAAAAATTCCGTTATTTCACTTTTTAAAATTCAGGAGCAGTATTTTTCCTTAAGACCTGACCTGAAGACGAAAAGCTATGGAAACATCAGTGAGCGCGTTGAATTGAGAAAGAAGTTGGGCTGCAAATCATTTAAATGGTATTTGGATAATATATACCCAGAGATGCAGATATCTGGGCCCCACGTCAAACCCCAGCAACCCATTTTTGTCAACAGAGGCCCAAAACGCCCGAAAGTCCTTCAGCGTGGAAGGGTAAGAAAGCAGTCTTTTCCAAGTGTCTCGTGAAAAGTGTTTGATAGGAAAAGTTTTGAGATGCCCATAAGCTATGACATTGTGGACTTAACAGAGTCTAATGACAGACTTGAGCTTGCCTTTCATTATATTCTCTCTATGAGAACTTCCTCTACTCAAGTGCAGGACCTTAGAAGTATTCCTATCTGTGCTGCTGTTACTAAGGATCCTCGCCTTGCCAGCCTAGAAGGCAGCGTGCCTTCTGTGGGGATAAATTATGTGACAGCTTTCAAGAGCGCAGAGGCACAGGTGAATACACCCTGGATAGAGGCCAGTCCCAAAAGGAAAACAGGTGGAGAAATGGAGCAGTGATCTGCTGTTTGCTCACAGCTCTGGGAACTGACTCAGTGGAGGTGGTAGTGAGGGTCAGAGTTGGGGAATGGGATGGGATTTCATGCCGGCTGTTCCCAAAAGTCACCTGAGCTCAGCGGAAAACACATTGATCAACCACATTTCCTTAGCTCTCTTTGGGTCCTAAACTCATTAGTTATATGTCACAGTTAAATTGTAGGGGTCTGGCCAGAAAAATCATCCCTTTCTCCTGAGTCATCTCTTAGAGTTGGTTTCTTAAAGCTGAGGGCAGATGCTGTCTGTGTTGCCCAGTGTCCCTTCTTTTATGAAGAAGGCACTTCTCCCAAAACCGTGCCAACTCTCCCACAGTGGCTAGGAGGAAGCCTAGAGCTTTCCCCTTTCCTCAGCGCTCGACCCTATAATAAGACAAAAGAGCCGCTCAGATGTTTAGGATGAGATGTTTTTCTCTAAGTAAAAGAGAGAGCAGCGTGCCCTGCACTTGATTCCGTCCATTCTTAGCTCTTGCTGTTTCTCGTGCCGTTGCAGTCCCTGTGAGCGTTGGCATCCGTGTATCTCCAGTTCATGCATGTTGCCTTTAATTGTGTGCTTTTTCATACGTGTTGTTCTTACATCCCTGACTTCATTTTAAGGTTCTTTAGGGCAGGGATGATATTTTAATTTCCTTCCTCCGCTATACATAGGAAACACGTATATGTAGCTAGACTTTCTCCCTGACACTGCCTGCATGGTAAAGTCACTAATAACTTTTGGAGCTGCAACTTTTGTGTGTCCTGATGCTCCTGTGTACTGAGGCGAGAACTTAGGAATTAAAAAATGCGTATCTTTTTATGAGCCTTGGAACTGGTACCTGTGGAACAGTCTTTTCACATTTTGCCCAGAACCACATCCAGGCTTGGGAGGCACCTCGGGCGCGGCCTCCCGCGTGCTGAGCTGCCAGTGTCTTCTCTTACAGCTCCGTCACCTCCAGACCAACACATGCCTGGTGGCCCAGGGCCGCCCGAGTCAGAAGGGAGGCCTCGTGGTGCTGAAGGCCTGTGACTACACCAACCCAAACCAGGTGAGTGGCACCTCGGGACTCACAGCCAGTGCCTGCAAGGCGGCTTCCAGGGAAGGGAAGCTGCTGGCAGTCACTCCTGAGGACATCAGTGTCTACTATTCTGGCTTCTCTGCACCCATTTATGCCTAGTGTTCTGTTATTGGAACACTAAGCCTGTGGGAGTTTGCTGTACCCTACCGCTCAAAGTCATCACCAGGGTCTGGTTTTTCACACAAAAAACTTGCACCTCCGGCATAAATGGGTTAAAAGGATGAGCGTGGCCATAGATGCCATCTCAGTCAGCTGCTTTTGTCCCCTTGGGATGTTTTTCCTACCTCTGCTCATTGTCATAGCAACATTTTAATTGTTTACACTATTATTTGTATTTTCTAATATTCTACAGAATTTCAGTTCATTTCATTCACATAATTTAACTTCAGCGTATGTATGTCTCCTAAATAAAAAAGCGGCCCTAAAAATCAGCAAATAACTTACTTCAATTTGGAACAGTAATTTCAAACTCATTTGTGTCTGATAAAATAGCATAACCTAACAGCAATCTGATCGCATAAATTGTGGTGGCTCAAGACTACAATGTTTCATTTCTATTTTAGTTGGGGGTTGGTGTCACTCAGGAATGAAAAAAAAACAATTTGGGCTTTTTGGTAAATAATGTATACTGTGAAATTTCATCAAACGTCTACCAGGAGAGTTCATGCCCACTGTCTCAGGTGATACATGTGTTGAAAACGTGTTTGAAAGGGATTTCTGTGCCTTTATCTGGGTAGGAGAGGTGGAAGGATTAAAATCGCGGTGATGTTTCAGTGGTGTAGGTCACAGTGAGATGAGTGCTGAAATTTGTTCCAGAAAATATAAGTTGGGTGATGGAGTTAGCTACCCTATACTAAATATACTGTGTTGCTGCGTAGTTGTGCTAACGCTAGCCAGCAGTCACATGTGGCTTCGTAAGTCAGCTAACTTAAGCCGTTCTGCCTCACACTAGTCACATTTCAAGGGCACAGTAGCTGCATGTGGCCAGCAGCTCCCTTACTGGACACACAGGCCATGAAACAATAGCAGCATGGCAGGAAATTCTCGTGCCGCTCCCTATGACTCTGATCAGGGGTCTTCATATTAACACAGACTGCACACACCCATATTGGGTCTCTAAACTGAAGCAATGAGTACATAATTAGAACAGAAGAGAACAGGTTCCTTTTGAACTCGGTGATACCGCACGTTGGAGAGGAGGTTACTCACGGCACCTGCCCCGTCCCCCAGGTGTTCCTGAAGAGAGCCTGTGGTTCAACTTACGCACGTCCTGACTGCCCCACAGGTGAGGAAGCCATGGAAATGGCAGCCACGTGCCCTTCTTCCCCAGAAGCCAGCCAGAAGCTTGCCGCACAGTCCAGGAATTCAGAGAATTATATAATTGCTAAACTCTAAAATTGTAAAAGACTTAATTCAGTCAGTTAAATTCAATGAACAAAGTTCACCCACTGCTTAGGTTTCCTCCCAGAACAGCGCCTCAACTCCTCCTGCCTAGCTCTTGAAGTGGAATGAACCAAGGTGAATCTGCTTCCCTGTAAGTCTAGTGCACTGGTCTGTTTCTGCTTTGAGACCTTACAGAATACATCTGTGAAAGAATGTGTAAAGTGTTGTTCAGTCTTGAAATTCAGTATCTAAATTTTTTTTTCTTCTCTAGATCTGGATTTATAATGAAGAGCATGAATTGGTTTTAAATAGTCTCCTTTGTCTAGACATGTCAGAGACTCGCTCATCAGACCCACCACGGCTCATGAAATGCCACGGGTCAGGAGGATCCCAGCAGTGGACCTTTGGGGTGAGGAGTGCCCGGTGATGTTGGGAGAATATACAAAAGCCCACGAGGTTGAGTGAGGGAGATGAACTTATATTCTACCTTGGGAGGAGGTCTTCTCAGTTTGCAGTATGGTGGTCCCCCCTTATCGGGGGGGAAGATGTTCCAAGACCCCCAGAGGACACCTGAACCCACAGGTACCCTGTATATACTGGATTTCTTTCTAGAGACGTATACCTGTGATAAAATTTATCAGGCAGAGTAAGAGGTTCACAACAGTAACTCATAATAAACCAGATCAGTTGTAATAACATACTGTGGTTGTGCAGTGGCTCACGTCTGTAGTCCCAGCACTGAGGAAGGCCAAGGCGGGAGGATCGCGGGAGCCCCCACAGCTTGTTCATTCTCTCTATAAAAACCAATCAATATAATGCAGATTATGTGGTCACAAATCATCTTACTGTACCGTTCTGCAGGTAACTGGAACAGCAGAAAACTAATCTTTAGACTAAGGGAACTGTTGTATCCCTTATTTAATCTGAATTCTTTAATGCTCCATGTCTCTTCTGGATTTCCACATTTTGCCAGTAACTGGTGGTCTTTTTTTCTTGCTCCCCCCTTTTTTTTTTCCAGAAAAATAATCGGCTATACCAGGTGTCGGTTGGACAGTGCCTGAGAGCGGTGGATCCCCGGGATCAGAAGGGCTCCGTCGCCATGGCGATCTGTGACGGCTCCTCCTCACAGCAGTGGCATTTGGAAGGTTAAGGTGGCTGCTGTGGCGGGAACGGTGCTTCGTCAGGCATTGCCTCCCGTGTGGAGACGGGGCTCGAGGGAGGCCTGGGTGGGTAGAGCGGAGCTGTCTTGGAGAGGGACATTCCCCTGTCTTCCCAGAGCTGTCTGGGCATGTCAGCAGAGGTGACACGCGTCTGACAGAGATGGGCGCCCGGAATGTCCCCATGTGAAGAAGTATGTTTTACCTAGACATCGAGGTCATCTCTGAGCTGCTGTTAAGGAATTTCTTATAGAACTGGGCTTGTACAGACGGACAAAACCCAGGAAGACGGATGTTTCTATTCAGATTTATCCATGCCTCATTTTAATCCCGTTTAATGATGCAGTGGTTTTTACCTGATCAGGAACTTGTCATGATTTCCTTTCTTAGAAGACTTCATAGGAGATAGTGCTTTTTCTAAAAAAAAATAAATAAATAAAATTTATTATTTGTATCGTATGTTCTAAGTAGATCATTTAAAAGAACTGAATCTACATTATGTTTAACTTCACAAGGCATCATTTCTAAGACAGTATTAAGAGGCAGTTAACGATTATAAATTATTTTGATGAATTATGATACTATCTACATTTAAAATAAAGGATCTTTTTGATTATTTAACTAGGATATTTTGTCTTGTATTGGGGCCTCTGGTCTGAGGTGGGATAGATGCTCTTGGATTCAGCTGATGACACAGCAGGCCCAGTGGCTATCTTCGCCTCTCATGACGCAGCCCCATTTCCCAGCTTGAGCTGCGTGACGTTAGATACTGGACATCAGAGTTGCCTGTGCAGCTCCCAGGGAGGGCTGTTCAACAGGCAGCTGGGCACAGAGGTCAGACTCTTGGAAGATCTATCTCAATTAGAGACAATACATTTGGGAATCCTCTGCATATACTAAAAACTCTGAAATAAATACAAGATGAATCTTCCTCCCAAACAGTCTCATCTTGCAGGGTATGCACTCAGGCATATTACCTTGAACCACAAAACAGTTTCAGTACCACATCCTATTTTATCTGTGATTTGACCTCACAGGCCAGATGGTACATATAGAAAACAAGAGCAGCAAGATGGCAGATTGAAGTCCAACAATGTCAGTCAGTCATCACATTGAGTGTAATGCAGGTAAATGCTGCAGTTAAAAGGCAAGATTAAAATGCAAGATCCAACTGTATGCTGCCTAGAAGAAACTCACTTTAAATATGAATACATTACAAATACAAGGATGGGAACATACGTGAAAGACATCTGGATAGATATGTTAGTATTGGACAGGAGATTCATGCACAAATCATATTATTACAGATGATACAGAGTCATTTCGTGTATAAAAGATTCAACTCACCAAGAAGAAATAATCCCAGTTTATCCGTTTTTGTGGCCTTTATTTTGAAGTTCTGTTAAAACCGCAAGAAGCATACCCATCCACAATTATAGTAAGAGGTTTCAACAACACACCTCTCAGTAATTGATAGAACAAGTAGACAGAAAAAGAGTATAATGTAGAAACCTTGAACAACACTATCAATCAACCCATCTTGCCCTAATTAATTGACACTACCCAACAACAGAATACACATTGTTTTCAAATACACTTGAACATTTACCAAGATAGACCATATTCTGGGATATGGAGCAAGGCACGATATAGGCATAAAAATTCAAGTCATACAAAGTATAACAGAAATCAATAAAAAAGACGACACTTGGAAAATCTCCAAATAAATTAGCACACTTCCCAGTACCTTAGGGTAAAAGAAAAGTCTATTCTGAACTGACCAAAAATGAAAATACAACATATCAAAGTGTGTGGCATGCAGCTAAAGCAGTACTTGGAAGTTTGATAGCATTGAGCACCTATATTAGAAAAGGATAAGCACGTCTCGAAGACCTTAGCGTCCGTCTTAACAGAAAAAGAGCAAGTTAGAGAAGCAAAAATGAGTGACAACAATAGAGAAAATAAACTAAAAGCTTATTTGAGAAGATCAGGAAAATTGATAAACCTCTAGCCAAAAAAAAAAAAAAAAAAAAAACCTCAAATGACCCAGATGGAAGAGGCTGGTGCGAGGAGGAGCTCTGGCTCGCTCCGATTCGCCCCCGGTGGGAGCAGGGGCTCTGGCTCGCTCCTGTTCGCTGCCGGTGGGAGTGCAAAGCGGGACAGCCACTTGGGCAAGTTTCTTACAGAGCTAAACATACTCTGACAAAATGATGCGGCAGTTGTGCTCCTTGGTATTTCCCCAAAGGAGCTACAAACCACACAAAATCTGCACCTGGATTTTATAGCAGCTTTATTCATGATTGTCAAAACCTGGAAACAAGCAAGATGTCCTTTAGTACATGAATGGATGAGCATGGTACATTCAGACAACGGAACGTTCAGTGCTAAGAAGAATTAAGCCATAAGCCTTGAAAAGTTACGGAGGAATCTTAAGAGTCTATTACTCAGTGAAATAAGCCGATCTGAAAAAGCTACATACTGTATGATTCCAACTGTACGATGTTCTGGAAAAGGCAAAAACATGAAGACAATAAGACCACTGCTTGCTAGGGATTATGGGGAGTAGGGTGGTTGATTTTATGTCAACTTGACGAAGTTAAAGGAGCTCAGGTAGCTGGTAAGACATTATTTCTGCAAGTGTCTGAGGGTGTTTACAGAAGAGATTAGCGTTCCAATCAGAAGACTCAATAAAGATCTGCTCTCACAAATGCCGGTGGGCACCACTCAATCCACTGGGAGCCCAAATAGGACGAAAAGATGAAGGAAGGGTGACTTGCTCTCTCCTTGAGCTAGATGTCAGCACTCTGGCTCTCAGGCCTTTGGACTCAGACCAGGGCCTACATCATTGGCTCTCTGGCTCAAAAGCCTTCAGCCTGGGGCTGGAACACCACCACTGCCTTTCCTGGGCCTCCAGCTTGCAGGCAGCAAATCACAGAGTGTCTCAGTCCCTCGTGATAAATCTCTTTCTATATGTCTATACAGGCTATTGGTTCTGCTTTTCTAGAAAACCCAGCTAATACAGGGAGGGAGGGAGGGAGGGATGAGCAAGTAGAGAACAGGGGATTTTTATATCCTACATGAATATAGAAAAAAAAAATTTCCTTACAAAAATTAGCAAATCAAATCCAACAACATATAAAAAGGATGCTACATTATGAACAAATTGGTTTTAGTCTCGGAATGGAAAGATGGTTTACATAAGAGATTTGATCAATATAATTTACAACGATAGCAATACAGGGGGAAAGGCATAGGTAACCCCGCAGTAAAAACATGTAGAAAAAAAATTTGACAGAATTCAACACCCACTTATGATAAAAACTCAGCAAACTAGGAATGGAAAGAAAATTCCTCAGCCTCACAAAGTGCGTCTGTGGAGACACTGCAGCCTCATGTAATGAGAAGGTGACTGGGAAGCTGTTCTTACCTCCCCCAGCCAGCACAATACGGCAAGAAAAGGAAATGAAAGGCGTGTACATTAGGAAGAAAGAAGTGACAGTGTATTTGCAGACTACAGTCGAGTATGCAGAAAATCACAGGGCGTCTTCAAAAGTACTACTAGACATAGGAATTTATCAGGACCACAAAAAAAAAAATCAATATAAAAATGAATCATTCTTCATATGGGCAACAAACAGCTCAAAACGGAAGTTCATGGTATTGTGAGTGCAGTTTACAACAGCATCCAAAATATAAGAACTTAGGTACATATAACAAAATATGTGTAAGACTTGTATGATGAAAAGTACAAAACATTAAGAAAAATCAGGATTCGATAAATAGCGAACTACACTACATTCATGATTGGAAGACTCAGTGTCACTAAAATGTTAATTTTCCACAATTTGATCTATGGTTTTAATGCTAATTTTTCTTTTTTTTTTAAACGCACCACCTGAGGTCAGGAGTTCGAGACCAGGCTGGCCAACGTGGTGAAACCCACGACTTTTAATCAAACTCCCAGTATGCTTTCTGTGGAAAATGATAATTTTAAATTTATATGAAAGTGCATAGGACTAAGAGTGGCCAAAATAATAAGGAATTAAATTGGAGGACTGACGCTAATTCAAGACTTACTGTGCTACTGACTTATAGATAAAGAATTGATTGGTGGAAGAGAAATAGACCCAAACATCTATGGCCAACTGATTTGCAGCAAAGGAGCCAATATAATTCAGTGGGGAACGGAAAATTATTAGAACATATGGTGCTGCAAGAATCTGATATCCCGGTGGACAAAAATTAACTGTGACACCCCTGCCACCACCTTACACCATAAACATGAAGATCTTAACATAAAAACTAGAATTATAAAGCTTTCAGAAGAAAATGTAGGAGAATAGCTTCATGACTTTAGGGTAGACAAAGACTCCTTAAGCACCCATTAAAGACCCAGCCATTGGCCAGAAGGAAACATTTTAAACAAAAAATGGCATGGTGGCTCATGTGTCTATAATCTCAGCACTTTCTGGGATGCCAAGGCGGGAGGATTGCTTGAAGCCAGAAGTTTCTAGACTAGCCTGGTCAACATAGTGAGAACCCACCTCTATTTAAAAAAGAAAAGGCCAGGTGCAGGTGGCTCATGCCTGTAATCCCAACACTTTGGGAGGCCGATGCGGATTGCTGGAGCTCAGGAGTTAAGAGACCAGCCTGGGCAACATAGCGAGACCCTGTTTTTAGTAACAGTTTTTAAAAAAAGAACTAGCCATAAAATATTAACCAATTGAACTTCAGAATTAAGCTTCTGCTTATCAAGACACCATTGAGAAAATGAAAAAAGTAGCCCCAGAATTGTATTCAAGGGTATTTAAAATTCAATACTAAAAAGACAACCCAGTTTTTAAAATGGATAAAATATTTGGATACTTCACCAAAGAACTATAAATAGCTCAGTATATGAAAAGGTGTTCATTATCATGGTCATCAGAGAAATGCAAATTAAACGACATTCAGATGCCACTTTCCATCCATTAAAATGGCTGAAATAAAGACTGACATGGGGGCTTCTCAGGAAATGGCAGGAAAGGCTGCAGCAGAGCCTTCAGATTCTGCCCAGTCAGCATAACGTTAGAGCAACTAGATAGACAAACCCAAAGCCCCTGGACAGTGTCTTCAGAGTACCTAGGTGTCAAGGTAGTTGCACATTCTCTAAAACAAAGCGGGTAGGAAGAGCTGGAAGCCCCAAGACCTGTGTGGCGGTGGAAAGCCGGGCAAGGTCCAGGGCAGATGGTTTGTGGAGGAGGGGAGGAGGGGAGGAGGGGAAGAGGGGAGGAGGGG
>NW_016107335.1:6851992-6890974 GCF_001604975.1 Cebus imitator | reverse complement strand
GGGGCAGAGCTCGAAGCGTGAGAACTGAAGACGCGGTAAGGAGAAGCACGGGGGCAAAGGCTTTAAAGAAGCAGAATTTGACAAGAAGGAAACATGGTAAAAGTGCTATCGGACTCATATGAAAAGTTCTTCAAAGGAAGAAACCAGCCAGGCACAGTGGCCAGGCTCATGCCTGGAATCCCCGCACTTTGGGAGGCTGAGGCAGGCAGATCACCTGAGGTCAGGGGTTCGAGACCAGCCTGACCAACATGAGGAAACCCGCGTCTCTACTAAAAGTAAAAAAATCAGCCAGCCGCGGTGGAAGTCACCTGTAATCCAGGCTACTTGGGAGGCTGAGGAGGGAGAAGTTCTTGAACTCAGGAGGCGGAGGCTGCAATGAGCTGAGATTGGGCCACTGCACTCCAGCCTGGGCGACAGAGTGAGACTCTGTCCAAAAAAAATAACCATCACCAGGAGAAAAAGATGATTTAAACAGGCCTAGAGTCGGATCGGCAGCAGGAGTGGGAGCAGATCCCGGAGCAGATGGCCTCGTTGCCATCACACCCCAGGCACTGTCGCCGCCCCTGCAGCCCCCGCCCCGGGGCTGCTCACACCCAGCCTGGTACTGGGGGGCAGTGGCCCCAGCGGCCTCACCTTGGCACCTGCTGGCAGAGACAAGAAGGTCATCCCAGCGAAGGTTTTGGGAACAACGGTTCAGGGTAAGGAATGGATATGGTTGACATGGTTTCATCAACAGGAATGACACCAAGGATGATGTCTGTTCACCTGACTGCGATGAAGAAGGAGACGCCCAGGAAGGACCCCGCAGCACAGGAGCTGGGAGGCTGCGGAGTCTGAGGCTGAAGGAGAAACGGGGACAGGGCAGCAAGGGTTCCAGGGCCCAGTGGGCCCAGATCAGGGTAGTAAACACACGGCCGCGGTAACCATCCCAGACGTGGGGTCTTCCCCAGAATCACCCGCAGAATCACCAGAATCATCAGAGTGGGGAAGAGGAGGGATCACACAGTGCCCCGAAGGCCGGGCCCCACCCCGCCGGCCCCACCGCAGATGCAGGTGCTCCTTTCCTCCATGGGAGGCTGCAGGTCTCCAGCCTCGGGGCAGGGAGCAGCGATGCAGGGGTGCCAGACACAGGGGTGACGGACGCAGGGGTGACAGACGCAGGGGTGACAGACACAGGGGTGACAGACACAGGGATGACAGATGCAGATGTGACGGATGCAGGGGTGACAGACACAGAGGTGATGGATGCAGATGTGATGGATGCAGGGGTGACAGATGCAGGGGTGATGGATGCAGATGTGATGGATGCAGAGATGACAGACGCAGATGTGACAGATGCGGGGGTGACAGAGGCGGGGTGACAGATGCAGGGATGATGGATGCAGGGGTGACAGACGGAGATGTGACAGATACAGGGGTGACAGATGCAGGGGTGATGGATGCAGATGTGATGGATGCAGGGGTGACAGAGGCAGAGGTGACAGATGCAGGGGTGACAGGTGCAGGGGTGACAGACGCAGGGGTGAGAGATGCAGATGTGATGGATGCAGAGATGACAGACGCAGATGTGATGGATGCAGGGGTGACAGATGCAGATGTGACAGACGCAAGGGTGACAGATGCAGGAGTGACAGACGGAGATGTGACATGCAGGGGTGATGGATGCAGAGGTGACAGATGCAGGGGTGACAGAGGCAGAGGTGACAGATGCAGGGGTGACAGATACCGGGGTGACAAATAGAGGGGTAACAGCCAGGAGTGCAGGGAACGGGGAGACCAGCAGGACAGCAAGTACTGGGGATGCGGACCACAATTCCTCACTGAAGACAGCCTAGAGAGGACAGCAATTAGAGGATAAAGAAAATCCACGAGATGAGACCCAAGGTCAGCAGCCACCTCAGCGTCGGGACCCTGATTCGGTCGCCCAGACAACCCTAAACCACAAGATGGAGGCGGCCAATCTGCCAACTGAGAATTCTTTGCTCTGAGGCTGAGCAGGGCAGGGCTGAGTCAATGCCGGCCGCCATCTCCACCATCACCCAGTTCAGTCATCCAGCAAGAAGAACTAGGAAATTCCAGCCATACGAAATGAATGAAAAGTTGGAGCTGGAGACCTTAAGTGCTTGCTTTTTGTCCACTGACCAGGTAACTAGAACTATCTGCATTATCTGTGCGGCATGGACTTTTTAGTATTTTTACCTAAAGACATCTCTTTTTGGTAATAACAAAGTTTTTTTTGAAAACGCCTGGTTTTAGCCGGGCTCAGTGGCTCATGCCTGTAATCCCAGAACTTTGGGAGGCCGAGGTGGGCAGATCACCTGAGGTTGAGAGTTCGAGACCAGCCTGACCAACATGGTAAAACCCCGTCTCTACTTAAAATACAAAATTAGCAGGGCATGGTGGCGCCTGTAATCCCAGCTACTTGGGAGGCTGAGCAGGAGAACTGCTTGAACCTGGAAGGAAGAGGTTGCAGTGAGCCGACACTGCGCCACTGCACTCCAGCCTGGGCAACAAGAGGGAAACTCTGTCTCACTTTGACCCGTTTCTGACACACACAGCACTAATCCTTTGGAATTGCTTGGATGATAGAACCATCTTTGTTCCAACAGGCTACTTTTGTTGGTCTCCTGGATTGGGGCTGGGTACCAGGAAGACCAAGCCGTTCTTAGGAGCTTGAAACTTTTAGTATCATGCTCCACCTCCATGCTCCAGGAGGGGGATAAAGGCTGGTCATTGAGTCGATAATTGATCATGCGTATGTGACGAAGCTTCCAAAAAATGAGCTTCCAGGAAACACATAAAGATGTGCTGGGAGGACGGCAGTGCTAGAGAAGTTATGGAAGCTCCTTACCTTTTCCCACATACTTTGCCCTACAGCTGTTCATCTGTATCATTTAACATAAAAAAATAGTAAACATAAAAAAAAAATGTCCGGTTTTTCTCAATATGCCTTTAAAGGTTTTAAAGTCGTTTTGCATCTGGTCAAGTTGAGATTTTTAAGAACTTCATGTTTAATTTGTAGTAAAACTTAACAACTTGATTTTTTCAAAGAAGTAACTGCAAGCGCCTGTTAATAAAGGTCTTTCTTTTGCTCTGTTGCCAGGCGCCAGGCTGGAGTGCAGTGTCGCATTCTCAGCTCACTGCAACCTCCACTTCCCGGGTTCAAGCAATTCTCCTGCCTCCGCCTCCCGAGTGGCTGGGACCACAGATGTGCGCTACCACGCCCAGCTGATTTTTGTATTTTTTTTAGTAGAGACGGGGTTTCACCATGGTCTCGATCTCTTGACCTCGTGATCTGCCCGCCTTGGCCTCCCAAAGTGCTGAGATTACAGGAGCCACTGCACCCGGCCTAATAAAGGTCTTAAATAAAAATAAACAGGCCTAGAAATGAAAGGATGGAATTAGCACACACTGGTGTTGAAAACAGCTTTGACAAATATGCTCAATGTGCTAAAAAAAAAAAATCATAGGGAAACCTGAAGATAATGAGAATTGAAACTGTCAAATCAGAACTGGTCAAGGTCACCAAAAATAAGGAAACTGTCAGATTACCTGTGTCCCAGAAGAGACGGAGACGTGATGACCAAACGTCACGTGGTGCCTGGAACGCATCCTGGAATAGAAAAAGGACAGGACTGGAAACCCAGCGAACCTGGGTAGCCTGCGGGTCAGTCAACAGCAACACCCCAACGTTGATTTCTCAGTTTTGACAGATGTGCCACAGTTAACATCGGGGAACCCGGTGAGCGATGTTTGGGAACGCTCTAGATCATTTCTGCCAGTTTCCTAAAAGTAATCCCAAAGTGCTCTCAAATACTGTGTTATTAATATGCTCATAAAGTAATTCACTTTAGATATCTGAAGATGTTCCCCCTAAAATTGATGAGAAAAAACTGTAAGCTCCTTAAGCATCTTTCAGTTTTTCTTTCTGTCCTCCTTCCCCGTTTTTTCTTTATAACTATGGATATTTTAATCAAAAAATGGTATTTTTTACTCATTATGTTAACTTACGCTGTCAAGAGTTTCCAAAATCTTTTCTTTCTGAGTCAGGGTCCGGCTGGGAAATGAGAAGGGGCATCTCTGGCATCTTGAAGAGAGTGAAGGGACTGTGACCGTGTTAGCAGCCTCGGGGGCGCTGCCACCTCTGAGCCTGAGGGGTGAGAAGCAGCATCGGGAGCCCTAGACATGGGAAGCTGCTCCACACGCAGACAGTGGGAGCAGAAATACGTGGGTCCCTTGTCCTGCCTCCCGGCCTCCCCCACAGCTCCCACTGGCTGAACTGAAGCAGGAGCCAGGACCCAGCAGAGCAGGAAGGATTGCAGGGAGGGAGGTGGCCACCTAGCACTCAGCATTCTGCCCGCCCTCCCTCCCTTCTGTGCTGGACAAATAGCTGGAAGCTAAAGTTCCCACCTTCAGGTGAAAGGAAAGTTTCAAAATGAAAGTGAAAAATGTTAACAGTCTCACTGCGAAGAAAACACAGATGGGGCTGCTCACTCCCACGGCAGGCAAGAGGGCTGGAGAATGTCCTGGAGCAGGCCAGGGGCCTCAGCGTGGACGAGGTCTGGCAGAACACGCAGCAGTTTGGAAGCACCAGGCATGAGCATGCATTTAAAGGTCAGGGAACAAAGGCTCTTCCTGGCTGGGGCTGCTGGGATGGAGCCCTGAGCCAGGCAGAGCATGAGGATGGTGTGGGGCTCTGGTGTGGGCGCCTGGGGGTGTGCAGGGTTGCGGGGTAGCACTGCCATTCCCACAGTGAGGAGATATTGATGCCATCATTCTGGGGAAGATAAAAAGGATGAAGTCTCTGCAGTGCAGCTCTGCATGCTCAGTGGGCAGGCTGCGGGGTCATGCCGGGCGTCTGGAGCTCAGAAGGGAGACATTTGGAACGTGGGTACCACCATGCTGGGTAAGCTGCAGGTCTGGATGAGGTCAGTGTGGAGAGAGCAGAGGATGAGAAGAGAGTTGGGAAGTGTGGGGGTGCTCGCATTTAAAAGGTACACAGGAAGTTGAGGCTGGAGAGTTGGCAGCAGTGGGAACAGTAGGGGTAGCTGAGGGAGGGGTGGAGGGAGGAGGGGTCACCTGAGTTGGGCCTTCCACCGAGAGGAGGTCACACATCCCATGTGCTATGCCTGCATCAACTTGTTCTTCAGGAAGCAAAGTTTGCCATCAAGGAAGAAGAAATACTTTTTAACATTTCTGTGGTTGGGATAAAAATGAAGTTAAAAGAATTTCCAGGACCCAGGAGCAGGGCCTTCAAAACCAAGAACGCTAGCAGGAATAGAGGACGTCAGAAACCGAATCGGGAGCGGTAAGCGGTGTACGGGTGCTGGCGCACCCTCAGAATGGACAAAGCAGACGCAGAGTCTCCAGTACCAGCTGGGACATGTCACAGACAAAAACCTGGCACTGGAGGCACAGGTGCCAGTGAGATCTCAGCCCCTGAAGGGCTCCATGGACCCACCACGGGGTCTGAGGACACAAGAGCAAGCAGGACCAGGGTGCAAGATTACCAGAGACCTGGAGTAAGGCCGTGGCTCACGGGGGCGAGGACCCAGGTGACCCTAACCCTAGCAAGCAGAATATGGGCTCCATTTTAGAAGATCCTCAACACTTTAGGGTGCCTCCAGACACTACACATAAGGCTGTGCTGTTAGTGGCATGGCAGGAAGAAAATGAGACTTCAGAGTCGCACTGGGCAGAGCTGGGCACAGGCTGCCCAGAGCCCTTGTACCTATACCCAGGGCCACGGAGCAAATTGTACAAATGGGCATCGTCAGGCTACTCACCTCCCCATGAGAAGAACCTTGCTTTGTTCACCTTTACCCAGCTTCTTTACATATTTGGCAAAGGTTCTTCAACTCTGCCGGGTGATGGGGTGAGTCCTTCCAGGCACGGCTCCTGGAAACCTGGAGAGACGTGCTGAGGCCATCTTATCTAGGACCACAGTTAAGTCTAACAAACACACTTTAAAAACATACTGTCTCTGGTAAACTTCAGTTTCTCTCATTATATCGTTGTAACTGAAATGTTTAGATTATATTTACATTTTTAAATGTTTTACATGTAGCAGTTCTTGTTTCAAACCTGCTGCCAGCATATATGATGATGGCCCCAGGAAAAAGGCCACTGGGGGCTTTACCGCGTTGCTGTGAAGCTGAGGGCGTGCTGGTGACGACACTGTGGAGACTCTGTCTCTTCCTAATGCCACAGGACAAGATGTCCCTACTTCTCAGGGCTCAGGGATAAAGTCAGAGTCTGCGCCTTTTTTCTTTCCATAGTGTTCACAGTAAACAGCTCATTCTTTGGAATTTGTTGACGTCGTTCCTGGGCATTTGAAGTGGGACAGTTTTCGTGATTGTGTCTGATTCTAATAAAAAATGCTCTAGCATCATAGAAGCCGTGAATTACTGCATAGCTGTGGTTTCCTGGAAGAGTTGGCTTCAGATTTTATTTTCTCCAATCGAGACGAGGACTTTCTCTGTGACCCTGGCTGGAGTGCAGTGGTACAATCTCATCTTGCTGCAGCCTTGACTTCCCACGCTCAGGTGGTCCTCCTGCCTCAGCCTCCCAAGTAGCTGGGACTACAGGCACAGGCCACTTCAAGTGGCTAAGTTCTTGATGATCTGTAGAGACAGGGCTGACTACATTGTCCAGGCTGGTCTCGAACTCCCGGCCTCAAGTGGTGCTCCCACCTTGGTATCCCGAAGTATTAGGATTATAAGGATGAGCCACTGCATTTGGCTGTTTGTCAGATTACAAATACATACCTTTTGAATTAAAAAAGAAATGAGTAGAGCACTTAGAGGGAAAAGATTAAACCAGAAATATGAGAAGCAAGCCAGGAAAGGGGGCTGGCCCACGAGCAGGGTCTGGAGAGAATTTCAAAGACAGGGGCCGCCGCCACCACCACCGGTTACAGCCAAATCATCATCTGTTGCCTCGGACACCACACCAGACTAAGTGTGTTTCTGCTTGGTGACTAGGACAGGAGCAGTGCGGCCTCCAAGTGACATGGGGCCAAAGGAGGAGGACCAGAGAAGCTGAGGAGAGACAGAGACCAGGCAGTTTGGAAATGGGAAATTGTTGAGCAGTCTACCTGCAAAGCACCTCAACAGCTGCCAGCTCTTTCCACGTCATCAGCATCCACCTGGCCCAGGGCACCCCTCGCTCCCCATGGGACTTGTGCAGAGCCCATTCAGCCTCAGTGTGCACATGTTGGCGCCCCACTGGCGGGCGGCCTATTCTGGGCAGCGTGTCACGTCTGTGCACAGTGGGAACTCAGCACCGCACGCCAGTGGCTTCCTGCTGACCCAGGCGAGCTGAACCCGTGCCACTCACCCTTGCTTTTCTCTCGTCTCGCCTCCTGCCATCTGTTGCAGCCACACCTGCCTTTCCATTGCTGGTGGCATCACCCTCCTTCAGATCTCACAGCTCCTGCGTGAGTTGTGCCCTCTGCCGTGCTCCTCCCTAGGCCAGCTCCCTTTCATCCTTCATGTCTTGCTTAAATGTCACTTCCTTAGGAATGCCCCCACCGGGCTCCCACCCCACCTCCCATCTAAAAAAGTCACCTGTTTTCGTCCTTTCCCGTCATCAGAAGGCAAGCTCCATGGTGCAGACGGAATACTTGCTATTTTAGTGTTTGTGAAGTCTAAGTTATAAATCTCTCCTAGAAATTAATGGGGATTCTGGACATTTTTTTTCTTAGCCCCTTTATATTTAATATGTTAAATAATTCAATATGATAGAAATAAAGTCTACCAAATAGAATAAGTCTGAAAAGCTGCCTCAAAAAAACAAACAAACAAAAAAAAAAAACAAAGACTAGATTTACCAATTCAACCCAAACAGGCTTTGGACAGGGCACTAAGACATTCTGAATTTCGTAAACACCCTAAAAAGACACAGAAGTTCCCTTCTTTATTTGGTTAAAGGGAAGAAAAAGTATCATAATTAGAATGAATTATGAGCTTACATCTAAACTTATTTGAAAAAATCTAAGAGAACCAAGTTGATTACATCAACGCTCTAATTCTGAAAGATCTATCAGATGGTCAGTGAACTTCAATCATCAATTTAAGAGCTCAAATTTGAACATGAGGAGTTAACAGAGAAGCTCTAGGCAGCTTTTATAGATGTAAAATATTTTATTTGTAAATGGTGATCTTCTAAATCTGTGTCCACAAATTCCAAAACCCATAACACTCTGTATACTTCAAAAAATTCAATTTTTGCCAACATTAGATACTATTATACAGAACAGAAAACAACAAAAAGCCGGTAGGACAAATACTGGTAGGATGTCCGCGTATTGTACAAGAGAAGAAAAATATTCAGGAAACAAATTTCATACAGCTATTTATCAAGAGAAAAATATATACAATTGATTTATTCTGTAAGATAAAAATACATCATGCCATGTACAAGTTCAGAACTGCGTCACTGAATATACCAACAGTTTACAGTCCACTTGAATTGTGCACACAAAACTTCATTTTATACTTAGCCTGTGAAGTGTCAGTACCAGAATTTTAAGTACAAAATAAAAAGCTAACCTGGTTCAAAATGCTGATTAAGTTTCTACAAGCAAACACAAAACAGTGTTTTTTTTTTTTATTAAAGAAATGTAAACAAACAGTTCATACAAACACATTTTAAAATTACATCTTCCAAAAACCCTATTGCCAGAGTCCTGCAGCTGTAAGCATAATCACATCTCCTTTTTTTTTTTTTTAACTTTTTCAAATTTTTGTGTTAAATAGAAGGCTAAAGGGTTAGATTTAAGTTCCTGCTACATGATCCTATTATGTTTACATGATTCTCTGTGGCCTGAAACAAAGTTCTAATCAAAACTACTTTTGCTGAAGAAAAAATTCAGCCTCCATTTGGGTATATTTTTAAGCAGTTATTCACAGTTATCACAAATCGTAAGCACAAAAAAACCTGACTGAAGAAGTAGGGATGCAACAATATAATATGAAAAAATTAGTTTAAATTACGAAAACAGCTATAAAAGTTGTAGTCGTGGCATACGCCCGCTCTGTCAGAAGGAAGGTGTATAAAACCATTAAGCACTAATAGACTGCAGTTTCCAAAAACCCCAACACTCTAGGTGGAAATTTTGGTTATTACATAATTATAATGGCCTATTTTATAACACAAAATTATATTGTAACATCCCTATGAACATTTTATAAGCACCCGAGCTGCTGCAGAGCCTGGTAGCATTTGGTCAATAACTATTTTTATACTGTATTTTTTCTCAAAATATTTACATATCTGTACAAAGTAACAGGGTTTGTTAGTTCTGCAGGTAACAGCAGCAGCTTGGCTTTCTTCTAACTTTATTTAAAAATAGCTTCATTCACTTATTCAATAATAAATACAAAAGTTTCTCTTATTTTACAGAAATCAAAAACTACAATAAACTGACTCATGGAATCAAGTATTTAAATGTATTTTAGTGCAAGTTATTACCCCTTAGCTCTATCCCTAAGGAAGTCATTTCAGTACATTCCTTGTTCAGTGGTGTCTACTTTATTTAAAAACATTTTGAAGTTAGAGGGCCTGCCCCTTTTCAATAAGGCCGTGGCCAGCACTCTCTGTCCCCTTCGCTGGTGATTTCAGTCTTACATTCATAGGAAGGCCCCTGCCAGGGGCAGGGCAGCCATCGGCTCTTTGCCCCAGTAAAAGTTTCTCCTTAGTGAGACTAAAAAACCAAAACAACAAAACCCACCCACAAGGGAAGGAAAAAAAAAAGAAAAGGAAAAGAAAAAAAGCAAAAGTGCTGGACCATTCTGCAGTTCTGTTTAACCTCGGCCACTTCAGGAACGCTCTGTCAGCCTCCTCCTGGCGCTCCTTTAACCTAAAGGACCGAGGAAATCAGAACTCCCAGAAGCTTTTTCAGAAAAGTCATAAAACAGAAAACAAAAATGTCTGTCTTCAAAATTCCAATGGTGTGTTGAATCGCCTCTTCCTAGGGACAAGCCGCCCGCTGAGATGGCAAGGAATGCATTTCAGTTCATCCACTTCCGGCAGTTAACAGCTCCACAGTGACACGGAATCTTGTGCTGGTCATCTTCAAAGTCAAACTTATAATCATAGCAGAGCTGCCCATGGCAAAGACACAGGGTAAGAAAGCACAGCAAGGAAGGAAATGGCGTTTCTGCCCCCATCTCCCTCACATTTTAAAACCAGCAAACAAAACAGATATAAATTAATGAAGAGCTGATTTGTTGAGGTTCCACGGGAACCCTGGGGGAACCCTGAAAAGGCTTGCAGAGAAATGAGGAAGGCAGTATTTTTAAACTGAGCCGGATCTGAGAAAGGGTCGTCGGACTGGGGAAAGGGGTATTTCTGTGACTTCTCATGAGGCTGTCCCTGCAAGTAGTTGGAAGGGACTGGAAGGGAAACTACTTTCCTACTGCTCTCCCTAAAACCCAAAAGGCTTTCACCTCCCTGATTTGCTGAGTAGGGCATGCATGTCTGGGTGAGATGAACCACACCCTTGCCAGCTAACACTGTTTTTCATTTTTCCTCACTCAATACTGAAAGGATGTCACTGTATTTAGAGGTTACCAAATTAACATCTCAGACGAACCAAGGTAGGTGGGAGTCCTGCCTCCCTTGAGTCCCATGGTACAAGTCTTGCCACGTGGCCCCCGCAACCACCCACCCCCCAGAGAAATCCGACACTGAAAAATGAAGGTGAGGACCAATAATTTCGAGGCCTCTTCTGGTTCAAATTATTCTAGAACACTAACTGGAAAGACTTTCTACACAGACAGGAAAGAAACCAGTGTTTACTGGGTAGCTGTTCTTGGCAATGATGCCCTACTTTCTATCAGGTATCTGCTGATTCCTTACAGAAGCTTGGTAAGAAGATTATTTTCTCTGTTTTGCAGAAGATAAAACAGAGGCTCAGATTAAACTATACTCAAGAATACTCAAGTGGGAAGGTGGGGAACGGCCCTGGGCTTAGCTGAGTCTGTTCTGATCACCATGGTATCCATTGGTTACTGGCACCATGCCAGGGTTGGCACACACTTTCTCATTTACACACGTTACTTTGAGATGCACAATGGGCCTTGGGTTTGGTCAGATCCTTATTCTGGCGGGATAAATACAGATGGAATCCCATGAATCCCACAGTCACGTTCATGAAGGGCCAGGAGCACCAACAAAGTCAAGTCTCTCAGGTGCCTCACTCCCAAAATGGGGGACGTTTCCCACAGAAACCAAGACTGCTGCTCAATAACAGCTTTCCAGGAAATGCCAACTCCAGAACCAAGGTACCTAGATCATGGTGCTGGCCACTCTGGGAAAGATCAAGTTGGGAAACAATGAAGCAATTAGGCCAATAATACTCCCAACAGGAGAGACACTGGACCAGAGTCGCCTCCGAGAGCACAGAGAACAATGGCAAGCTTGGTACTCGGCATTTTGAAGACAGCTGCACACACCTGGACTGCTGGAGGCTGTGTCGGTGAGGCACGCACTGATTGCCAGTGTGAGCACACAGTCCGCAGCGGCACAGCCGCCCAGATTTGCCGGCCACAGTCCAACAGTGCCATCTCAGCAGCCATGCCTTCTTGGAGACAGACAGGCATGTTCTTTAGAGAGGGGACACTGACAAACTGTGTCCAGGTTAAGGGGATAAAGAAGGATTCTCCGGCACACAGAAATGATACCACCTGTGTGACATGGGGATGCTGAACCCGTGGCAACGAAGGGAAGGGGGAGGTGATCGCGAATGCTTACAGAGCTGTCACGTGGCAGAAGGTGGAACTGGAGTGCCTGAAGGGTAAAATATGAAAGGGTGGGTGCATCTGACCTACTATACAGAGAATTTTTAGCCCAACAAAGAATTGGGCTAAAAGAATTGGGCTTTTTAGCCCAACAAACAAGTGAGCAAGTTACCTGTGAGGAGGAAGCTATACACCCAGGATCTGAGCAACACGGCAGACGCAATCGCTCATACTCTTACCTCTTCTCCTTTCTGGATTCTCCGATTGGAGCTGATGATAATTTTGTGTCCTCTCTCAAAAGTCACCACTTCAGCCACACAATTAGGAGCACATGAATGGTTGATATACCTGCAAGCCACCATGCCAGAAAACGGTATTACGCAACAGCTAGAAGCAGCTTTAAAAACTTCCCATTTATAGAGAAAGAAATGCTATTTGCCCATTGGCAAAACAAGTACAAATATAAAATTTAAATGAAAATTCTCGAAGCTCATTTGCTCAGAGTCTTTCATCACTGCCAGGCTGCAGCAAGAGCCTTCCCCTGGCTTCAGGGTTCTCTCCACCAGCACTGGCCCCGTGAGCAGAAGCGCTCACCATCAGGTTCCTTGCTGTCTCACCTGGCAGGCCCTCCTGTGAGCGTCGCATCGATCACGTGGTCGTTATCCATGCGGAACATGTACACACCACGGTTCTGAAGGAAAAGTAAGGCAGTCATCAATGTCAACCTGAAACTCCCCCCCATGTTCCTATCCACACCAGGAGGACTCAGTCAAAACTGACCGTAACTGCACCCTGACTGCCCTCACTGTGGATACTCTATTAGCCACAGATACATTTACATGGCACGGATGGAAAACATGGAATCAGTAGGTTGTCTGTGAAGCCAGGATCATTACAGTTATCTATCAAAGTAAACCATAACACCAATCGAAAGAGATAAAATTGATAAAAATACAATAATATACAGACAGTGCTTTTGTTTAAAACTGAATGCTGCATGATACATTTCATTCTGCCTTTCAGGGTGTTTAGTTCGTAGGGAGAAAGGGAGATGACGGTGCTGTTTATCCAATCACAGGGACCAGACACTTACCTGAGACTCATAAAGTTTCTCTTTTCTGTTTGCTACTTCATTTCGAATGATAGTCCCGATATACTCAATGACCATGGTGTGCTTCTCAATGTCTCTAGCAGCATACAGGCCCAGCCCCTAAAACAAAACAAAAAAACCTGTTTACATACTTGTGAATTTATCTGACAACAAATCTATTTTCTCTTTTTTATACAAAGGTTTTACCCTTGGTTCTTATAAGAAGCCATCCTTAAGTTTCACTTGAACTCAAATCATCTTTTTGAATGTGCTATTTCCTGAAATTTAAAAATTGGACATTTGTACTACTTAAAACTATACTAGCTTATTCCTATGTCTTTTTTAGCCCTAAATTCTTAGGGTCTATCTACACAGTAATACTGTGGTTTGGCTGTCTTATGTATGAGGCTATCTCATCTTCCAGGTAACACCATGCTGAGTTCCAACCAACTAAGTAAGCTTATTGACTTCTGGTGTTTATTTTACCCCAATCCATTTCAAAACAAAGACCTAACTTGGGCTAACTATAAGCAATCACTGATACTGTAAACAGGGTTGAGAGTTGGCTTTGAGTTTCCCAGGAGCCAGAGCAAAGAACAGACACAGAAACGTCACTCTGCTGTAAATATCAGGAACACTGGAAACAATGAAACTCTTGGGGAAGGCAAATTTTTCACTAATACAGAATTCTGAGGCTGGGAAAGTAGTCTGAACTGGCCGAAACAGAAGCAGCTCTCAGTGGGCAGCTTGCAATCCCATGCTAGTGGCCTGCTAGGTGGACTCTTTCAAGTTGGTAACACTACTTGTGGAGAAACATACTAAAAAAAAGTATGGGCTATTCCCATAAACAGTTGTATTTTCCTGTCCCAATTTTGGGTTTCTGCACTTAATTTCTACTAGAATTCTGGCAACTAAATGCAAAAGTACTAGACAAGATGTACTAGACTAGATGCAACTGAATCAGAAGTACTGGACTATAGCGCAATTCTCAAATTGAACTGAATTCTAGAATGCAAAAATCAATTGCATTCTAGTCAGAATTACTAGGAGGACCATGTGCTGCCCCAGCTACATCTTCATCAAGCACTATCTGGAAGCACACAGTGGGAAGGGCCCATGTTAGAGACTGCAGTATCTGAACTGACTTCTCTGAAAAAATCATCATTGATTATGTGTTCTACTCCAGGTACAACTCACAAGTGAATGAACCAGAACACACAAAAAGTATGTATGGAGATCAATACAGTGTGGTTTAAGAATAAACAAGATCGGTGGTGGGGGCGGGCAGTTTGGAAAAAAAAAAATAAAAATAAAAAATAAAAAGAATAAACAAGATCAGTGGAAATGAAGAGATTCCAAATAGGCTAGGCATGGTGGCTCACACCTAGAATCCCAGCACCTTGGGAGGCCAAGGCAGGCAGATCACTTGGGGTCAGGAGTTCAAGACCTGCCTGGCCAACATGGTGAAACCCCGTCTCTACAAAAAATATAAAAATTAGCCGGGCATGGTGGCGCGTGCCTGTAATCCCAGCTACTCCTGAGGCTGAAGCACGAGAATCGCTTTAACCCAGGAGGCAGAGGGTGCAGTAAGCCAAGATCACATAACTGCACTCCAGCCTGGGCAACAGAGAGAGACTCTAGCTCAAAAAAGAGAAATAGATACCTGCATATATGAAAATTTAACACATAGCAGCAACTGGTATTAAAATTCAGATTACCGTCTAGATCTCATGAGATTAAAAGAAGAAAAAAAAATCAGGGCAGGTGCGGGGGCTCACGTCTATAATCCCAGCACTGTGGGAGGCTGAGGCAGGTGGAATGCTTGAGTTCAAAACCAGCCCTGACAACATGGCAAAACCCCATCTCTACAAAAAATATTTTTAAAAAAATTAGCCAAGTGTTGTGGCATGCACCTTTAACCCTGGCTACTCAAGAGGCTGAGGTAAGCGGACTGCCTGAGCCTGGGAGAGCAAACCGGCAGTGAGCTGAGATCGCACCACTGCACTCCAACCTGGGTGATACAGTGAGACCCCACCTCAAAAAAGAAGAAAAAAGTCAGCAGTATGAGTGGGTTACTTCTAAATGGTCCTTCAACAACTGGTTATCCAATGGAAGAAAATGAAATTATATTTTTAAAATTTTATGCAAGAAAAAACTCTGGAATACATATATGATCTACAGTCTTGACCAAGACCAGATGCAACAGAAAATTATGTATGTTTGTCTAGATAAATATTAACTTTTACAAGAAAAAAGATGCCACACTTGCTGGTAGACAAAGGATATTTTATAGGAGAAAATTTTGAATGGTATAAATTGCTACAAATTGAAAAATGGACAAAGGATATGACTATACAATTCTTAAGAGAGCAAATCCAAATGGCAGACATGAAAAGTTGCCTATTCAATTAAGGTAACAATATCAGTCTATTTATCAGACCAACAAAACAAAAACATAGTAACACTGACTACAAACAGGAAACAAAAAAACAGTCTCACATTCTGCAAGAAGTGTGCAAACTGGCAATATCTATCTAAATGTAAAGTACACATGCTTTTACACAAAAACTGTACTTTTGGGAGTATATCCCACAGGACTGAAACTATTAATTCATGGTAATATCTGTATAAGATATAGCAACACTGTTCGTTATAAGAAAAATGATAAACAAAATAAAGGCTCACAGTAGTATATTGGTTTAACTGCAGTTCATCGACACTATGGAACATCACAGAGCCATTAATGAGAATGAAATGAAGCTATGTCACTTGATCTAGAGGGATTTCTGAGTATTACAGAGAAAAGGAAGACAGAGATAAGGAAATATAACATGATTCTACTTTTATATATGTACATAAAAGTGTATATATTTCTAATAAATTGGCACAGAAAAACGATACATATTAGAGCATCCATGGGATCCCCAGGGAGGTGGGCAGATGGAAGGTTGGCAGAATGAAACGAGACAGAAACTAGAGCTCTCAAAAATGCTTCAGGTTAAAGATGTCAGGTTGGACACAGTTAAGACAACCACTAAAGTCCCAGTAAAAGCACGTTCCTCAAGAACACGAATGGACTACTTAAGATGGAAAAGTAATTGACTTAACAGAAGAAAGCTACAACTGGGAGGAGCAGAGGCAGAGCACTAATTCACCTACAGAATCCTAGAAAGGCTCAACAGAGAGGGGGTCAACAGCAGAGAGAAAAGAAAGATACTCTACCCATAATGTAAAAACAAAGTATCAAACAAAAAGATCCAGAGCAGAAAGGGCTCTTTAAAAATGGGTAAGAAAGATTAGCAGAAAGTAAAGGAAGTCTCAGAAAGAACAGAGAGACAAGGAAACCAGAAGCAGAAAGGGAGGAAGGCTGTAAGAACAAAATTACTCTCTGGCACACATGAGAATCATCCAGGGGGCCCCGCCTCCAGAGCTGGATTCAGTAGGGCTGGGCGGGCACCCCTAAACCTGCATGTCCAAACAAGCTCCCCAGGTGATGCTGCGGCTTCTCGTCTCAGGTCCACATTCTGAGATCCTGAATCTCAAGGGTCTATAGGTGCGAACACAGAGGAAACAGAGAGGCAGAACTTGCAAAAGAATTAAAACAAAACACATTTCTCAGACGGAAGGGCTTGATGTTCCAGGTTGAAAAGACTCATCAAGGGAGGAAAGCAATCAATAAAAAGACCTTCACTGAGTCCTAGTTCTGTGAAATGTCCAAGTATCAATAAAGATCCTACAAACTTCTAGTGAGGAGTAAAAGAACTGCAACAAAGAAACAAGAATCTGAATGAGTACAAAGGAATGCTGATCCAATTCTGACTGTAAAGATCGCTGGCTGCTGAGAAGGAATGGATGGGAGGAGACAGACAGGCCTGCAGTGGTACAGGCAAGTGAGATGTGGATTAAGATAGGGGTGGGAACCTGAGTGGATGTGAGAGAATTTTTAGGAGAAAACATAACTTGATGATGCTTTATATTAATTGGAGGTGCTGGGGCCAACGTACACAAATGGTGATGTCACTCAGTAATGCAATGAGCCTGTAGGATGGTCGGGTTTAGGAGCTGGACAAGTTTGACAAGGTAAGAGCTTTGTAATTCCGTTGTGGGACATCCAAGGAGAAAAATGCTAAATAGGCATTTGGATATTTGAGTCTGCAGGTCAGGAAGTATGGAATATAGATGTAAATTTAAATGCTTAGCCTATACATAGACTTACTTGTAAGACAGTCCACAGTCTATCAAAAAAGGTGCAATGATTTCATCAAATGGTGGCTTCGAAAATATAAAGTAACTTCCAAGATTGGTGTACCTTTTTTTTTTCTTGAAGTAGGGTACCTTTTGAAAATATTTTCATTTGTATTTCTCTCAAATGCCTGCAACAGCTCTACTGAGCACTCCACAAATCCAGTGTGTGCAAAATACAACGCTACCTGCCTCCCAGGAGCTTCAACAAGATGTAAAGATGTGGATGCCACTGGTCTGCTTTCCATTTGGGGAAGCCAATCACTAAGATCCAAGACTGCATATTAAATCCCTAGTGTTATAAAGGGACAGGATTTGATATGATTTTGAAAACATGTTTCTATCCCTGCAGCGATGTGAAATCATTTTCACATACTGGACATCAATAGCTTCAGATTCCTAGACTCCACACTGTCTCTCCACTTCTTGTACACAAAGTATTTCTTCACCTGAATCCGAGACCGGGCCAGATACACATTGGATTTCCATTCAGTCTTCATCTTCCGGTACTGCGATGACTTGGAGTGAACAAACTGTTTACTATAAGGTGCGTTCAGTTCTCCAGTGACTGTGCTCTGAAATGACTTTGACGTGCTGGTGCTGTTTAAGGTGTGAGGCCTGCAGACAATGATATATCAACAGGAAAAAAATAAAAGGAAAACTGAAGATATCTCTGAGTAATGCCCAAAACCAGGTTAATTCAAATTCTTACTGACAGAAACATACATGGAAAGCTGCCTAGCAGAGACACACGGCGAGTTCTCTTATGTAGTTGGGCACATACACAGCCAGACAGCAGGGTTTGTAAGCAGCAGACAAATCAAGCACAAGAAACCACTAATACGCCTAGAAACCCTGGGCTGTACTATGTGAAGTTAAAACAAAATACCTTAACACAAACCTCTTGACATGGGCACTCATTTTAGGTTCAGAACGGGCACAACCTGTGGGGTTAATGGCAAGAGGAAGCTCCATGAGAGGATTTCGTCCGTATCGGAAGGTATAGTTTTCACATGCCTCAACCCCAGGTAACTGAAAAGAAGCAAAGTAGACACAAAGTCAACCCATATGATGGAGACTACAGACAACCTCAAGCTGGTCAAAAGATAGCCCACAGTAGAAATAACTCATCAACATTTTCCCTGATAATGAAATGGTCTTTTAACTTATGTTAACACTATCAGCCTGCAGGCAAATCTACTTAAATATGAGTATGCAAATTCAGTTTCAAAGCCAAACTTAGGTAAACCCTGCCAAATGCTCCTTGAAGAAAAATATTAGCTCATGCAACAAATACTGGCCAACCAATGTACCCAGTGTGCACACTTGTGTGATTTTAGGGTCTAACTATTCCAACACTCACACAGGGCATGCAGTGATTTGCATTTAGTTCTTTCACCTGGATTAATGCCAACTTTTATATCTCTGTCTGGAATTTTACAATTAAGAATAGTTAAAAATCATGTATGATTTCTTTCTTGATCATTTCTCACTTCTTTCAATTTAAGTCCACTCTCCATGTCCTGAGAACATAGGGCACAAGTGTTAACTCAAGGTTTCCTCATAAAGTAATTTACACAATAAAGGTCTTTTCTGGAATACATTGCTTGTGAAATGTATTTCTCTATAGTCATAAAAAGTAAAGTATCATTTAGGCAAGGCTATTCCAAAGAAAACAACTAGGCACATTACTCAGTTACTTTTGGGGTTTCCTCTGCTTCTCCAAAGAAAACACACCAATGGTGCTTTAATTCTTGAAACAATACCTTAGAATCACACAATTTTCTAAAACAATTGTGTAGATATGGTTCAATTAGACTCAGTACCAAACAGGCTTGTAATCTTTTAAGCAAAGAGGTGTCAGAGAGGTTGTTAAGTGCTGCTGCAATCTACTGCCCTCTAGTGACTTAACCCTAGGAAAAAGGCAGGAGAGGGGCCATAAACACCCAAGTGTCAGAAAATGAGCACACTGACTTTCTAAGTTGGGAGAGAACTTTAGAAAGTCAAGGGAAGAGGAGCGTGTCCTCAGCCATCCAGCACACCCAGAAGATGTGACAAGGCTGGTGTCCTTCACCCCTGCTTGCCTCCAGCCTGGAAGAGAACCTGAAGTTTAATTACTACCTCACTGGGTGAATACTAACACACACTGAGCTCTCCCGATTCATCACCAATGCCTTGTTTCCGCTAACAGAAACAGGTCTACCCACAGGCCAAGTCACTTTCTGAAAAGTGCCATGAATGTTACAGCATGTGTTCAAGCGGTCACACTGAATTAGGAAAGCAATTCCAATCTCAAAGCCTGACCAAGACACTCACTGATTCTGCTATGCGTGCTACTGCAGAGACGGTCAGGCCAAACAGATCCTCTCCTTTTAAATATGCCGGGAAAAGCTGGAGCATTTCAGACTTTTTTCTCACACATGCCACAGGCTCCAAAATCTTATCCCAGACACCTACATAGGGACAAAAACATAATTTTTATGGGAAATAGGATACAGTATAAAAACAGCAAAATGAAGAATAACCAACCACTCACAAGGATTTACTAATTTCCAAATAAATCTTTTTGGGTAATAATCTAATAAATCTGTTTCGTAATAATCTAACGAACCTGTTTATTAAATGGCAGCAATTTTGGGGAAAATAATAGATTAAAGACATTAAAGTGAAAAAAATTAATATAACTGAAATTCATGCAAACAGTTCATTTGCTTTCATACTGGCTGTATAACATACCAGATTTTAAAATTGTAAGTCTAACTGGTAATATCTATAGGTATGTTTCTTTCCCCTCAGATTTAAATTAAAATGTTAAATTGGTATTTTCTTTGGAACTATCTTTTAAAGTATTTTCAGACTTTTTTAAAAAAGAGCTAAACTTAAGAAAGCAGCTCCACATACTTTTACATAAACAAAAGTGTCGATCTAGACTTAACCATGGAGGTCCAAACTCAGTGTTTAATTTCCATCTCTAAACTTAAGTAATATCTGATGCTCCTAAGACAAGACGATGTATATGTCATTCCTGCCTTCTAGAAACTGACATTAAGAAAAAGGTGTCCCCACTGGGTGCAGTGGCTTACGCCTGTAATCCCAACGCTTTGGGAGGCCAAGGAGGGTGAATCACCTGAGGTCAGGAGTTCATGATCAGCCTGGCCAACACGGCAAAACCCCATCTCTACTGAAAATACAAAAATTAGCCAGGTATGGCGGCACATGCCTGTAATCTCAGCTACTTGGGAGGCTGAGGCAGGAGAATCACTTGAACCTGGGAGGTGGATGTTGCAGTAAGCTGAGATCACACCACTGTACCATGTACTCTAGCCTAGGCAACAAGAGAGAAACTCTGTCTCAAAAACAAAAAAAAAGCTCGGCGGGAGGGGGATGCAAATGACAGGCAACCTTTATCTACAAATCAGCAAATCAACCTCAGATTTATTTTACCAACTCTTATATTCAAACACATATTGACTATGAAAGTGCTTAGAAAACTGTATAGCAGAGAGAGCAAGGTGTGAGAACACAAAGAAGATCCGCATTTTGTAAATGAACTAAAACGTTGTAAAATCTGAAATGAACATGAGACAAACATGGAAATATTGACAAAACACATTCATTAGCCTGACATCAGAGCATGTAGCTCTGCACAGCACGTGGATGGCAGATGTTACCTTTAGGTGATATGTCACTTAGGACCAGGTCTTCATGGCCTTGTTCCACAATCCTGATGACGAACACCGGGCGCCCGTCCTTCTCCTCGATGGAGCACAGGTAGCGGCAACGCCTGTTGGCATAGCGCGTGCTCCAGTACAGCCGGCTGGCTTCATAGCCCACAGGGAAGAGTGCCTTAGGAGAATGGAATGCTTGCATCTGCTGTGGAAGCAGCTGACCGATTGTGTGGAAGATGAGGCTTCCCACGCGAAAGGTATGGTCCCGTTCACCTCGCTGCACGATGCTAGCAATCTGTCGCACCTCATCGCGCTGAACATAGACCCTCCTGAAGACTGCAAAGTAACTTAGTTCTTGCTCATGAATTCCCTTTGGTTTGTGCATGGGGCAAAGCATAGTTTTGTCCTTAAAAAACATGCATTGTGCTTTAATGGCGCAGGTAAAGTGATAAATGTTGGTGCATCGAAATCTGTGGCATCCACTAGTGGCACCTGTCTTGTGACAGAAGACACATTTCATTTGTAGGCCTCTCCTCAGAGCTAGCTCCACATTTATTAAGGCACCAGCCTGAGTCTCATAGACCTCTGTGGACCACAGAGCGCAGTTCAAGTGGACCCACAGGTCCAAGTCAAGGTTGAGTAGCCTTGCTGGTCCATCTGTCAATCCATCACCTTCTTCATGACAAAAGCAACATTTCCGATAGTCTTTGGGCACAGGATCAGGTTTAAGGGAACTGCCCAATTTCTTTAGAAATTCATCTATTTCATCCTCACAAGGTGGTTTAAATGTCCCCTTAGGAATTACAATATGAATGCTCCACTTCTTCCATTTCATTCCTCTCCATTTTTTATTTAGTGGCCTGCAATCTTCAAACCCACCATGGACAGTTCTTAGCCGAGGCTTTAGCTTGACTGTTACCTTAAGCTCATCTGGCTTGGCCTCTACTTTGGCTGCTTCAAAAGCAGGAGGGAACGCAATGGGCGGTGAGGCAGGGGGAGAAGCTTTCTCCTGGAGCTGTGGGAGACAGTGCACATCCAAAGTGGAGATGTTGTTGCTGTACTGATGAAACGCTTTGGAAGGTGTCTCTCTCACAGGTGATTGCGGCAATGAAGGAATGGATTCCTGAGCAACAGAAATAAATCATGAAAAAAAAAATAATTCTCAAGCCTGGAAAGCAATTCTTGTTAAGACAAGAAGCTGAGCAATATGATTTAAGAGGATGTGTGACTTGAGGGGCACAGGACAGGCCAGCAGTGAGTGCTGGGGGCTCATGCACCACAGACGCCAATCATGCACTAAGGTGCACAGGAAGAGAAAGCTGGGGATGGCAGCTGTGCTGCATCCTTTCCATGCCTCTTCCACAAAGCCATAATATTGGAGAATATTCTGCTCTTAAACTTTCTGGAACAGTCCTCTTTCTAACTATATTAAAGCCAGAAAGAAAAAGGGGGGGGGGAAATGCTGTCAGAGCTAATTTGTACAATGAAACAGTGCTTTTTGTTTAACCAAATAAGAATGCTGCAACATCGTTTCTTGAGAGCTTATTTCCACCCTGAAATTCACATCTGTTAAATCTCAGGCATAATCAACTGGTATAAATGTCAGAGAAAGGGAAGGAGCCCCTGTCAACAAATAAATCATATTAACTTTTCTCTGAGGCTTCTCAGCTCTGATCCAGCTGCTGAAAGAGTTGAGCTGATAAGGAATCTCCAATAGCTTCTTTACTTTCTGGTACAGAGTATCATAAACTAATAAACACCACAGGCTACCTTCTTTGCACATGCGCCCATCCTAACAAGGTATCTAAAAAAGGACATGTCTCATGCCAAATCAGGCAGGAACTGCACCTTGACCCAAACTATGGAGGCGGGTGGGGGCACGTGGAAAACCTCCTTCTTGCATTTAGGCTGATACATTTTAAAGTCCAAATTTATTTGCCATATAGCTTGGATTTTATTACAGGCATACTACAGACAACTACCTGTTAAAAATAAATCTTCAAAATGTTCTTCTGTGAAAGACATACTAGAGTAGTAATCTGGATGGAGGAATGACTATACAGGAAAAGCTTCCTTCAAAACATGATTACAAACTTATCATTTATTTGTATCAACTATTCAACTGGATACACTCAAATTACATAAAATTAAGCAAAGCGGACCTCTTTCACCATAGTGTGAGCAAAATGTTTTCTCTTACAATGCACAAATAGTCTTAAAATTTTATCTTTGAACAGGTTTTCCTATTGGGGTAAGGGCAATACAAATAATTTTAAAATATTAAGATATTTATAGCCAGGCACAGTGGCTCACACCTGTAATCCCAGCACTTTGGGAGGCTGAGGTGGGCAGATCACCTGAGGTCAGGAGCTAGAGACCAGCCTGGCCAACATGGTGAAATGCCCTCTCTACTAAAAATACAAAAATTAGCCAGATGTGGTGGTGCATGCCTGTAATCTCAGCTACTTGGGAAGCTGAGGCAGGAGAATTGCTTGAGCCCAGGAAGCGGAGGCTGTAGTGTGGCAAGATATGCAATTGCACTCCAGCCTGGCAACAGAACGAGACTCCGTCTCAAAAATAACAAAAAAAAGATATTTACAATTAAACTGGTAAAATTAAAGATTTTAATATTAGTGTTCTATTTACTAAACTTTTAAAACATAATTTAACTCTGCCCACGTTTGTCAAATAACTAAGTTGAACAGGCAGCATGGCTCAAGGTTCCCTACACCCTCTCCTCCTCTGCAGCGTCAGCATCTGCTTTGGATTTCCCGCACAGAGCTCCATGAAGGCAGGGACACACCTGTTCATTCACTCCCATATGCACAGAACAGAGCAGTCACTTGTTATGCATTGTTATCAGCTGACACTGTCCTAATCTTACCTTGTTTTCTGAGTTTTTTGCTTGCGCAGTTGATGAATAAAGAATAAAGCAGTTATTACTACAAAAGACAATGTCCTTCTCTACCCTCTTGGTGCTTTCTCGGGAATCCTGAAAAGCAAAGAGAAATGTGTGGGAATCTCAACAAGTCAAAATAAAAACAAGATGTATACATTGTTTTTATGTTATATTCAAAAGTGACAGTGGTTCTTTATCTTAAAAGTAGAAAGGAAACCACATCCCAATATTTAGCATGCAATAATTTAGCTAGGGAGAAAATAAATGTACAAAACCAAACTATGTGGTCCATAGCTCACTCTGTTTAAAAACATGTAGTCCTCATAATATTCCATTTAATAGCCTGTTTTAACTCTTTGGTGTTCAGCCCAAGCATGTCTAATATATGCTGGTGCCACCACCAGGAACATGTGTCCCATCACACCACCATAATTGGAGTCTCTCTCTGATGTTGGAAGAGACACTGCCAAGGACATTTCACTGGAGGTAGGAGGTGGGGTCATCAAAGGAATAGCAAAGTACCTTGTTCAAAAGGGTCAGATCCTTGAAAGATTTCCGCACACCACTTCCAAGAATAACCACTTTACAATGACAACACCACTGTGGTCTGAGTGCTGCACTTTCTGCAATACCATGACTAGAATCCTTATATCCAGAAAGACCTAAAGGCAATCAACTTTTGTTAGTAATTAACATTGACTGATGACACAAGGTGGCACATGGTGAAAAATTATGCAATATTAACTTATCACACCATGGGTTCATTAACTTTACATTATTCCTTAATTAATAAAAAATCTTATCTTCTAAACAATGGTTACAGAGTTGATTATCTGACACTAGGGCAGAAATAAGGAAACATGCCTATTCTCAAACAGCTGGGAAAACAACGCTAGTATGAAAGAAGAATCTAACAAAACTAAGTCACCAAGAGAGATTCCTATTCAGTCTAAGTGCAAAGTGAGCCAGATGGGGAAACAGGTATTACTTTTGCTTGCAGATTAAGATGGTAAAAAAACATTTTATGAAAGATACAATGATATATGCATAAGAGTCTTAAATAAGTGTGACTTGCAGAGTCAGAAATTAGGAAAGAGCCAAGGCCAAGGATAAGAAGGTCAATAAGGACTCAGGAATTAGAAAGCATCATTCAGGTGCAGTGTGAAGGCAAAAAGGCGCAGGGAAAAGTGACAGAATCAGCTAGAAGCCAAGAGGAGGAAGCAGGGGCCTGGACTGAGCGTGTTCGTAAGATTGCCAGCAAGGCAGGAAGGAAAGTGACATCATGGCTGGTCTAAAGATGTTATTTCATTTTCAGAGATGGGAGCCATGAACATCTCTGTGGGAAAAGAAGGGCCTTGTAGAGCTGGTGCAGAAGTCAAACAAGAGGGAGGTAAGGACGGAAAGTGGAGGAGAACGGGAAACAGAACCCATGTCAGGTCACCAGCCCCATCTGCACGAGGTGGCCCAGGCACAGTGGGTTGGGGGTTGGGAAACAAGGAAGAAGAAAAGCTGCTCAAGGGCAAGCACATCACAGGCTTCCTCTGGCAGCCTGTGCAGATGGCTGGCACTCACAAAGCCCCTGGTGACAGCATGACAGAATACACAAGCCAAAGCTCTAAAGGTCAAATCACACCACAGAAAACAGAACACCCACACATGCTGAGTTCACCAAGGACTATACACCAGCAGGTTACCTGCCCATTGTTAAAAGTTAAATCAATATCTCAAAGAGTAAGCTTAACTTTTGAATCAGGAATGGATCTGGGGTTAACAAAAAGCTCACTAGCTCACCATTGCTTGTTGGAGAAAATGGTATATTAGGCTGCTTCAGCCGGTAAGAGCTCACTAATCTGGGAGGGTTTGCAGATCCTGGCGGAGGCCCACGAAGAAGTAAATGCTGTCGATATTCCAAACCCGGGTTGATTCTGTGGCTACTGACCAAACCCATGGATGGGACGTCTGGAGCATTGCTAACCTCATAGCTGTTAGGGATTCGGACGTGAAGAAGGTCGGAAAATGCAGCCACAACACTGCTAATGTTCTAAAACCAAATGCAAATGCTTTATTATTCACCCAGAAGGCAACAGCGAACCACTGAACAAAATATATACACTTAGGATAAATGCTCTTTACATGACACACAGATTCCAAAAACATCCAACACATTTAGACTTAATGAGTCTCAGGAAAAAAATTAGCTCTAAAGAACCAATATCCAAAAAACCTTTTAAAAACAGAAATCCCCATAAAGGGATTCCAATCCAATTAACATTAAACATCTAGGAAAGCATTGAACTATTTTAGATGCTGTAACATCTGTCAGGCCCTGTCAGTTCCTACGGGTGGTCAGCTTACTTTCAGGGGCTTCTCTCCAGCTCTGGCCAAATGTGACACAACCCGTAAGAACAGACAAAGGTCTTGCTATTGATGTATTTTGTTGATAATCAAAATATCACATCACTGGACTTTTAGTCTGGTCTCTAATGAAATATCTTCACAGAATTCAGAGTAAAAAAAAATTTAAAATCCTCATCAAATTACTAGTGTTTGATACAAGCAGATGCTGCCTGAAGAACATTTCTATTGCTTCTGCAAAACTGTTATTGTTGATAAACTTATTTTCCTTTGCTTAATTTTCTTCACTGTTAACGGTTATAAAAAAGTTTTTCTCTGAGATGGACATGATGGCTTATACCTATAGTCACAGCTACTGAGGAGGCTAAAGCAGAAGGATTACTTGAGCCCAGGAAGTTCGAGGTTGCAGTAAGCTATGATTGTGCCACTGCACTCCAGCCTGGGCAACAGAGTGAGACTGTGTCTCTATTAAAAAAATAAAATAAGAGTTCTCTGAAGTATACATCCTTTAATAAGAAAATGTGAGCTCTAATTTCCCTTTTTACTTGACTTAGGCTGAGACCAATTCAATGACAAACAATGGCACTCCAAGGCAGCTGAGAGGTCTGCAGTGAGCATAAGCCCCACTCTCTGATGCTTTGTCCTCAGTGATCCTGTTGTGTGTTTTATGGCAGACAACTGACCCACCTTTTAAAATTGGGGACATATTGTTTAACATTAAGAAGTCATTTAATCTTTTACCTCAGCAGCTGTAGGATGCAGAGTAATTGCTACAGATATAAGACCTGATCTGGGACCATTTGGGGAAGAACCAAAAGGTGATGCAAAATATAAAGTGCCTGGCTCAGTTTTGATGTCATTCCTTCTTGATTCTGAACCTTACAAAAGAGAGGGAAAAAAATGTTAATGGCTTTTCAAAATCAAAATATTTACACTGGTAAATTGGCATAGTGTAAAGGGAAATCATAAAGGTTAGTGTTTTTCTTACTTTTCCCAGCAGTGCTAGGAAGAATTGGAATGATGGGAGATGGCACCGGTTCTGGAGGCTCCTCCTTGACCAATGACAGATCTGGATACCTGCTCACTTCTACCCCAACCACACTCTCAGGAGAGGATGAGGGAACAAAACTATCAGGAGTATCTCGATCACCACAGTGATCCTGAATCCTGAAAAAAGAAAAAAAAACACACATGCACACATCAAAGTGTGCAAATCACTGGGGGCTTCCTGTGCCAACCCCGCTGACATTTATGAGTATAGCTGTAAGGATATTCTGTGCAGCACCTATACGATGAGCAGCAAATGAATCAGCTCAGAGCCACATTGGGAAAAAAAATAAAAGAACAATATTGAGTTACAAAGTAATTTAAATAGTATGTTTCCTTCCAACCAAAGCTTCAGCACCAAGGTTTAAAGGCCTGCCAAAGAGGAAGATGTTCTGATTAGCACATAACATGGAAAGCATGAAAGCATCTTTTCCAAATCCCAGATTGCTAAGCCTAGGGCAGCACTCCTATAGCTTGAAAAGGCAAGAGCTGCTGGTTGGATTTAAGAATAAAAAAGAAAAACTTTGAAAAGATAAAGAGCCCAAGCACACATGCAATGGTCATGCCTGCATATACCTAACTGGGAAAACAGCTGTCCTACTGCTGCTCTTCACAATGGCAAGATGGAGAACAGTTGGCCATTGACTTCATTGGCCCTTATTTTTCTTAAATGATAAAGCAAGGTGAGAAAAACAAAAGACTAGTCCCTCTTGTAGAGTTCGAGTCTACCAGGGCAATTGTGAGGTCTCAGACTGAGTACCAGACAACCCTCTGGATCTGCTGTCTCTCATTCCTCACGCAGAGAAGTTGCTGTCATGCAGGAGACCCAAGAAAGGCTTTCAGCCAGAGTCCTGTGAAATCCAGGGATGGAGCACATACCTGCCCCAGGCCACCACACACACACACACACTCAGGATGCTGCTTAACAAATGTAGAAATTTCTAGTAGTGAGGTACAGTAGAAAGGGGACCTGGATCCTGAATCTGGACAGATTACTCTCCACATTAATAAAGTAAGGGGCTTATATTAAATAAATTTCTCATCAAATAGAGGGTAGTTGGCAGATTTTCCAAGGAAAAGATAATTATCTGATGAAGTTCTAAGAACCCTCTGGATCTAATGAGTTGGGTGGCGATTATCCACTAAGGGAATTTGCTTCTCCCCAATTAGAATCTTGCAGTTAAAGAACTGACACAAAGAGGTTAAACCCCAGACAGAATAGTTCTTAAACTCTCTTCCACCACAGCATTCTCTGACATCTGCAACTTCTGCTCTTTCATTTTAGACATCTACAAACGTCAATAAACTCAGTAAATCACATTAATAGCCTTTAAAAGACAATGATCTCTGAAATATGTTGCATGGAGATTTTTCATTGCCTTAATGTCTATTAGATTATTGCCATTTAACTCTCTGTATCATGTAAGCCTAAAAAATGCAAACTAATTATGTTTAATGGAAACAGTCTTTTAAAATTTAAATCCTGAAGATTATTCACTAAATTTTATTCCTCAAATGTTTTTACATGCTATTCCTACAGATATTATGCCACATACACACATTTTTTAAAAAATGAAATAACTAAGAATTATTTGAGAAAAAAATAACCTGTACCTTAATTCTTCCTGATTGTTATGAGGTGGTGTTGGGAGGGAGGCTGGCACGTCAACCGTCTTGGGGCCCTGAGCAAGAGCTCGGGCCAACAAGTCGTCCTGGGGTTTGAAGGGCAGCTGAAATGGTTTAGGTCCTAGAGTTTTGGTAACTGAAAAAGCAAAAACACAAAACCATATATTTAGTCAACACTGACAAATGGGTAGAACTTTACAATTCTATTGCCATTTCACAATACACAACTGGCAAAGGCACACTTCTCCAAGGTGTGAAGTTTGGAGGCTATAATCATACCTTCATGGCTCACTAACACTCCAGCTTTTCCAGCAAGTTCTTCAGTTGTTGCAAAACCATTGGCCATCTTCTGACAAGTCATAGGAGGTGGTGTAGGAGGAAGAGAGGCAGGGGGTGTTGGAGGATTACTTAAATTATTCTGCTGCAGGAGACCAAAAAATTTAAATTATACGCTACTGAGCAAATATGCAATGACCTTGCTAAAACTTAGCTCTGTGAATTTTTTGCACATAGAAGCAAGGCTACAGAAATGTAATCAAGATGTTATCTTGCACACCAAGAAAAATAATATATACAAGGCCAGGAGACTTCTTAGTGGAACAAATACTTGTGATTTTATGGACATAGCAACTTGCTTACTTTACCCAGCTTGACCACTTAAGCTTTGAAATTAAGAAGCTAACTTCCTTTATACCTGATTTTATTTACGCACTTCTTCAAGTTTCATGGTTATAGCTAATGAAGGATAACTATTTTGGGGACGGAGTCTCGCTCTGTTGTCCAGGCTGAGGTGCGATGGCACGATTTCGGTGCACTGCAACCTTCGCCTCCCGGGTTCAAGCAATGCTCCTGCTCAGCCTCCCGAGTAGCTGGGACTATAAGGACATACCACCATGCCTGGCTAATTCTTTTTGTATTTTCAGTAGAGACAGGGTTTCACCACATTGGTCAGGCTGGTCTTGAATTCCTGACCTCAAGTGATACGTCCACCTCGGCCTCCCAAAGTGCTGGGATTACAGGTGTGAGCCACCACACCTGGCCCAAGGAAAACTTTAAAATGCAATCAATACATTGCAAAAATTTACCAAAAATCCCTTTAAGTTCTCATTACCTTATGCCCTAGTTCTATGAAAAACTTAAGAATGTGTGGTCTTAAACTTGTAATATAGCTCACATCTGAGATAACAGAATCTGGACTAAGACCTTTAGAAGAAGCAACTTTACTAAAGTAACCAAATCATTAATGTAGCTCCTCTTCAGATATCTCTCCCAGCTTAACAGTTAACATCAAGTTGTCATTTGGAGACTGTTGGAATCTACCAATAACACTATGCAAATCAAGTGCAAGGTGGAATTATAAATTTTGCAAAGATAAAGAATTTCATGAGGATGATTAATGTTGGACAACAGCTTACTCCAGAAGAAAAGACACTCACAAGAGTTAAGATAGGTTTTTTGTTTTGGGGGATGTTTTTTGGAATTATAACTTGGAAGCTGAACGTCCAAGTATGGAAAGGGTGGACTCCTGGCACTCCTTTTCCTTTTTCATTTGGAGACAGAGTCTTGCTCTGTCTCCCAAGCTGAAAGGCAATGGTGCAATCATCCTCACTGCAGCCTTAATCTCCTGGGCTCAAGTGAATATCCCGCCTAGGCATCCCAAGTAACTGGAACTATAGGCATGAGCCACCACACCCACCCAATTTTCAAATTTTTTTGTAGGGACAAAATCTAGCTGTGTTGTCCAGGTTGGTCTTGAATTCCTGTCCTCAAGCAATCCTCCCGCCTCAACCTCCCAAAGTGCTGGGGCTACAGGTGTGAGCCACCACATTCAGCTAGGAGAAGTTCTAACTGAAAAACTAACAAGGACAATAAATGAAGCATCAAAAGAGAATTAATTAATATTAAAGTCAGAAGAGAGACTTCTGGAAAACTGATGCTATTCTCAAATGTTTTTGCAAAAATAATCTTTTTACTTTTTTTTTTTCCTTTTGAGACAGAGTTTCACTCTTTTGCCCAGGCTGGAGTGAAGCAGCACAATTCTGCCTCACTGTAACCTCTACCTCTCGTGTTCAGGTGAATCTCCTGCCTCAGCCTCCTGAGTAGCTAGGCTTATAGGCACCTGCTACCATGTCCAGCTAATATTTGTCTTTTTAGTAAAGGCAGGATTTCACCATGTTGGCCAGGCTGGTCTCGAACTCCTGACCTCAGGTGATCCACCCACTTCGGCCTCCCAAAGTGCTAGGATTACAGGTCTGAGCCACCGTGCCTGGCCATCATCTTTTTACATAAGTAAAAACTGAACTGAAGATGCCTTATGCTATCATAAAACTGTTAAAAAAAAAATACAAAAAGTTAAACTTGATTTCATTTGATATTATTTTAATAGTCTAGGAATTGCGATGGGCACAGTGGCTCACACCTGTAATCCCTTTGAGAGGCTGAGGCAGCAGGATAACTTGAGCTCAGGAGTTAGAGACCAACCGTGACAACATGGCAAAACCCGTCTCTACAAAATAAATACAAAAATTAGCAGGGCATGGTGGCACACACCTATAGTCCCAGCTACTTGGTAGACCGAGGCACTAGAATCACTTGAATTTGGGAGGCAGAGATTGCACCACTGCACTCTGGCCTGGGTGGGAGAGTGAGGCACTATCTCAAAAAAAAAAAAAAAAAAAAGCTGTAATTAATACTTACATTATTAGATAAGACACATTTAAAATTGTTCAATTTCATTTTTCAAAGTAAAATACTAATTACTTTTTTAAAAATCCCCACCATTTACAGTGATTCGAAATTCATTTTATAAGTTAATAAAGGTTATAAGGAAATAAGGATTTCTTCTACCATGAAAATATGTCATAGATATTTCTCACAATTTATATTCCTAGCTATAAAAAAACTTCAAATCCCAGCACTTTGGGAGGCTGAGGCAGGCGGATCATGAGGAGAGGAGTTTGAGACCAGCCTGGCCAACATGGTGAAATCCCGTCTCTACTAAAAATAAAAAAATTAGTCAGGCATGGTGGTGGGCATATGTAATCCCAGTACTCAGGAGGTTGGGGCAGGAGAATCACTTGAAACTGGAAGGCGGAGGTTGCAATGAGCCGAGATTGTGCCACTGCACTCAAGTCTGGGCAAAAGAGTGAAACTCCATCTCAAAAAAAAAACCCCAAAAAACTGCACGTCTGTGCTAGAAATACTTCACTAGGTAAAATTTTAACCCTGTAGCTGAAGTTTTAATAAAACTTGGAAGATCAGATGTAAACTAGGTATAAAAACAAGACAAGCTCTACCAATGCTGACATGTTACCCAAAGATGAAGCAAGACAACACCTTGGCAGAAAAACATACCTTGTAGATCAACTGAGAATAGTAGTCCGAAACCCCTTCCAGGGTAGCACTGCCAAAAGTTCCTAGAAGTCGATTCCCACTATTAAATTGGCCACTGCCATAAGGAAGAAAGTGCGCAAAGTTCACTCCAATGATTGGTTCCATTAGAGGGAGCAGAGAGAGCTGCTATTAAAAAACATATTTAAGAGTAATGTACATGATAAAAAGAACTCAGCGTAACTCAACTTTCTAAGACCCGAAGCAACTTTGTTGAATAAGGCTTGAGAAAAATGAGACTTAAAATTTTCAAGTATCAAAATGCCGGAATAAGTGACAGAGACTACAGACCTTTGAAACTTAAAAATAAGCTTTGTTCTAAATGGATGCTGCCAGGTGTCTAACAAGAAAAACATATTTCTTATCTTTGCTCAGCAAGAACCAGGGCATAAACTGAGGCTGGGTGCCACCAACAGCACTATTAGTGGCTGTCTCCCACTTCTATAGCAACTAAAAAGGTGTAAGAACAGAATTTACAGTGCATTTCTTTGGCTCCAGAGCCACAATTAAGCACTGAGGACAGTATTTCACTGAGGCTACTCCTTGACTATCACCTATGAATGCACCTGTATTACCATAAATTTCAGGTGCCAATAGCATATAATGTAATTTTGCTTGGAGAAAGTCTATTACGTTCCTTGTCCAGATATCTTTTATCCCAGTAACTCTCAACTTGATTTAGGAACTCATCATAATAAAGAGACAGTTTTGGTTGAATAGGGTTGAAGAAGCATTTGATCTCTTGTGTCTTGACTTTCTTTTTTTTTTTTTTTTTTTTTTTTTNAGAAGCTACAGCAAGTTATTCAGAAAATCTAGTGAAGATCATTGATAAAGGTGGCCACACTAATCAACAAATTTTCAATGTTTGAAAAATAGTCTTCTATTGGAAGAAGACGTAATGTAGGAAATTCATAGAGAGGAGAAGTATTTGACTTCACACCCTCAAAAGGCAGGCTGACTCTTTTGTTAGGGGCTAATGCAACTTGTTTCTTGAAGATGAAGCTAAGGCTCATTAACTATTCTGAAATCCTAATCTGCTTAAGAATTGTCCTGAATTGACGTTTCCTGTACACCATAAATAGAAAAATAAAGCCTGGATGATAGCACATTTGTTTACAGCATGATTTGCTGCATATTTTAAACTCACTGTTGAGAACTACTGCTCAAAAATGATTTCTTTCAACATATTACTGCTTGTTGACAATACATCTGGTCACCCAAAAGCTCTGATGGAGATGTGTAGAATGATTAATGTTGTATTACTTATGCCTGCCAAAACAACATACATTCTAAAGCCCATGGATCATGGAACAATTTTGACTTTCTTTTTTTTTTTTTTTTTCTTTTTAAGACAGAGTCTCACTTGTCACCCAGGCTGGAGTGCGTAATCTCGGCTCACCGCAACCTCCACCTCCCAGGCTCAAGCAATTCTCGTGCCTCAGCCTCCCAAGTAGCTGGGATTATAGATGTGTGTCACCATGCCCAGTAAATGTTTATATTTTTAGTAGAGATGGGGTTTTGCCATGTTGGCAAGCTGGTCTTGAACTCATACCTCAAGTGATCCACCTGCCTTGGCCTCCCAAAGTGCTGGGATTATAGGCATGAGCCACTGCCCCCAGCCTATATCCTTTAATTTTTAAAGGGGCCGTTATAAATGACTCGCCCTCACCTGTTTCAAGTGGGTAAACGTGTCAGTGCTAGAGTACATAGCTTGTTTCTCCTCTTCATCCTTTTTCCTTTTCTTTGAGCGAGGTGCTGCTTTCTCACCCGTCCTCGGAGTCCGTTTGCTTCGCTGTTTCTTGGTTTCACTTCCTCCATCTGTTTTTGCCAGCTGGTTGTTGCCACATCCAAAACCACCTTGCATTTGAGCCCCCAAAGTTTGCTAATGTAATTGGAAAGGTTAAAAATCAAATGAACAACTTGCACGTTTGGTTTTTAGTTCATGCTACTTCAGAGCCAAGCTATGACTTATCATCCTAACATGCCACTAAAAGTTATTAAGTAGGGAAGACAGAGTGGTGTCAAATGCTGTTTTATGAAAATACCATACTTTTCTTCAAACATTATTCTCAAGTATGGAAATCAGTAAGCTGCAAAGCTTAGACAAAGAGCAGAACTAGTAAGTAAGGCCATGGCCCTTTCTGGCAAAGCATCACCCCTGCCACTAACCTCCCTGGGGCTGGGGAGCCCCTTATTCCTGCTCACTGACTGCAGAAGGGAAGGAGATGAGATGCTTGTAGATGGCTATAGGAGCCTCTGCATAGTGATCTTGGGGAGTTATTTTTGGTTCCCCTTAGGAACTAGTGAAATATGAGGTGTACTGAAATAATTCACCAGGTCCTGAAAAGCTTTATAGCCTATGCATCTTAGGTGAGAGAACAGCTAGCACCAGACAACAAGAAAAAGAAAAAACACCAGTTCTTCAAATTAGTTCACAACCATATTTGACTGAAAAACAATGGCCACATACTTAAAAGTCAATGGGAGAGAACCTAGATGAAAACAAATAAACATTTTCTTTATTTTTATCATTACAAAGTGAGAATAAGTCAAGCCCTGAAAAGGTCTTTAAGGGTAGTCCTATCAATACTTTAAAAAACAGGAATATTTTAAAGCTCCATTATTTCTAAATTTAACATAAATACTTTGCTACAGTCAATTATAGTAGCTGAACTTACCACAGTAAATTCTGCATTGAATCTTTGAGGGTTCTGAAAATTAGTTTCCAGTTATATTCTAAATAGTTTAGAGCATGGATGACAACATTTTTATGTAAAGGGCCAGATGGTAAATATTGTAGGCCTTTATAGGCTACAGCCCCTGGCATAATTACTCAACTCTGCCACTGAGTACTTCAAAAGCAGCCATAAACAATTCATAAATAAATGAGCTTGACTATGTTCAAATAAAACTTTTAAAATTCACAGACATACTTGAATTTTGTGTAATTTTTATGTGTCACAAAATATTACTCTTTTTTTTTTGAAGACGGGGTTTCACCATGTTGGTCAGGCTGGTCTTGAACTCCCGACCTCAGGTGATCTGCCCGCCTTGGCCTCCAAAGTGCCTGGATTATAGGCATGAGCCACCATGCCCGGCCATTACTCTTCTTTAGATTGTTTTCAACCATTTAAAAATGTTATAACCATTCTTAGCTCATGAAGGGAGGCGAAAGCAGGCTCAGACTGCTCATCTCCAGGCTAGATCTGTGGTTCTCAAGGGGAGTCCCCAGGGTAGCAGCAGTATCTAGGACCGACTTAGAAACGCAGATTATCTGGTTCCACCCAGACCTACAGCATCAGAAATGCTGAGGCTACTGCCCAGCAATCTTGGTTTAACAAGCCCTCGTGGTGATGCTTACACTTTACAGTTTTGAGAATTGCAGGCCTAGAGCAGTACAATACTTCTCCACCTTCAGATGCATAGGAATCACCTGGGGATCTTGTTAAATCACACATCCTGAGAAGCAGATCTGTGGCAGGAGATTCTGCATGTGTTACAAAGCTCCCATCTGATGTAGATTCTGGGGATCCCCAGGGACTGCATTTTGAGAGTCAAGAACCTGAGAATTTCTTAATTGACATGTATATATTTAAATCACAATAGATCACACTTTAATTTGGGGGGCTAGTTTTTAAACTTGACATGTGGTTGTTCCTCATGTTATTAAATATTCTTATATAGCACAATTTTTTTTTGTTTACAGCACAAATTTTAATATAAAGATGCTCAAAGTGTAGTCTACATTATTCAAGGAACTATTTAAATAATATTAAATGGTACAACAGAAACTGCTATGTGAAAACATGGGCATCAACATATATTTGAGATTGGGAGAGGTGAGAAAGGTATCCAAAAAAAGATGATTCAAAAACTGCATTTTAAAAGATAAAAATATATTGACCAGACATATATAAGAAGGGAGAGCAGAGCAGGGAGAGCCGCAGCATGTGGTATACACAGAGGGTAAAAGGACAACTCCAAGTTACTCAGTACTCCTCAGGGCATAAGATGTCTTGGAGAAAAGTGGATGGAGACTGTGCTGAGCAGTTGGCTGTATTTACTGGTGACAAATATAACTGGAAAAGCATAGCCACTAAAAACTTACAAAACTTACACAAATCGATCAGGTCAACACTCAATCTCTACTGAATGATCAAAGATGAGAAAAAGAGCACACTCGTAAAAAGATGAGCTTCATTAACAATCTTAAAATTGAAAATTTGGGTAACTAAATATATCACTCCACCCTTAATTAAAATATGAAAATAAAATGCAATTTGAGAAGCAGTCTAGTGACAGCTTTATGAATGTCCCAGTAATGGCACTGTATTTTCTGAAAGATACACAGGCAAGATCTACTAAGCAGACGAATTCCTATGACTCCAAAACTCTAGTTTTGGAAATATCTTAATGAAGTTAACTGAAGTAAAGGGGAAGGATTCTTGTAATGGTATATTTACAAGTTAGCTCTTCATGTAAATGGAGACAAAAAGCAAATTCAACCTTAATAACTTAAACTGATAGATAACTGATACATGGAAAACTATAAATATAAAACTCTACATGTAACATTACATTAAGTATCAATACAACATTGTAACAGAATAGGTTCACAGTATGGTATCCCTAAGAGTGCCAAGTATATCAATAGAGGTACATGGGCTATCGTCTACATTTTAAAGAGGTTAACGGAGACTATGCATTTATTTACAATAAAGTACATAGACATCTACTTACTTCTTATGTCAACTCAGTGTGGTAATAACCAGTTGCTACACAGCACACTATGTATGAAATGCAATACATGCCTTTGCTTTTTAAAAAATAGTGAACAAATTATTACTTAATATAGTTTAGATACAAGTAAAAACATGGGTTCCACATAGGTAGAAATGACAAAAAATGGTCCTTAGGAATAAAAAGGTTATAGAATAGTGTGGAAATTAATGTAGTTGTTGGCACTAATCTGCTGTAATTTAAAGCAAAAGAAAAAAGTTGTTTTTATGATTTACACTTACCAATCCTTCAGCTGGGTTCTGCTTCTCAACCAGTTTATTATCCTTTGTACAGTCATCTTCTGAACGAATACTGCCCTCAGGTTTTTGATTCAAAAGAAAAGATGCCTTTTTATTTTTCAACAAGTGTTTCAGAAGTTCATTCCCTGAGTCTCCTTTGGCAGCAGGGGCCCCAACAGAATGAGGAGGACTCTGTGCTGAGGAGACAGGACCGGCTGCAGCGTTTCCTTCTACCTTACTACCATTATCTTCCTCCAATTTAGGCTCCTCTTGGCCCGGGCATGACTCTGTCTCAGCCTTTTCCAGTTTTATCTCTTCTGCTTTGGCAGGGGTTTCCATGGAGGGCTTATCTACCTCTGAATTTGCGTAAGTCTGTTGATTTGGAGTTGCTTGTGAGAAATCACTATTGGGCAGTTTGTTCTCTAATTCTGTACACAGCTGGCCTGCCGCCATATTGGGAGTGGATGGGCCTGCTGGTTCCACCAACTCTTGCTCTGCCTGTTGAAGAAGCTCACTGGGTGTGCTCACTGCAGGAGTAGAGGTAGTTTCTGAGATGCTTGGAGTTGGTGGAGCAGTTATATCTGAATGGGGAGTTGATGGAGCCTTGGTGGATTCTGCATCATCATCTTTTTTCTTTTTTCTTGTTCTTTTCTTTTTCCCTTTTTCCTCTGGGATTATATCAGAATACAACTGAATGAGAGATTGGGTTGATCCCGGATAACTTTGTCCATGGGTTATACTAGGGTCTTGGCCACATGGGAGACTGCTATTAGCTACTGGAGGTGCTGCTGGTAAAGCAGGTGTAAAAGAAGGCCTCACTGGGGACTGTTGGAAGCTGGTCCCAGAAAGATTTCCATGTCCCTGCTTAACAGAAGAAAAATTTGGGCTTCCAACAGGGATTGATGGTGAATCAGGAACAAATGAAGGAGGTCCTACCTGCCTTCGCTCATTAGTTTGCATGAAAGTTTGAGCGGAGGGTGAATTAATTGATCCTTGTTGTATATTCTGCTGCTGTAAAACCTGCCCCATTTGCTGCTGGTGTTGTGGAGACTGCTGAAGGGGTCTTGGAGGCTGCATGAAATCACAAGGTAAGTCAGAACTGTAGAAGGGAATCTGGGACACAGATGTCCTACTACTACTTATCTCGGAGCCCACCATGCCATGCTGCTCCATTTCCATCCTCTGCTGCAAAGCTCTTTGTCTATCTACTTCTTGCATGAGTTGGATTCGTTGTCTCTCTTGCTGTTCTCGTAAACGTTCCTTACGTTCCCGTTCTTGAAAACTTTCACTAAAGGGATTGTTGTCATCAAATTCTACCCGAGGTGGTGGTCCACTCTGCGAATTGGCATTTGACACTGTCCCTGGGGCTGATGTACATGTTTTTAATGGTAATTGGGCAATTGGGGGCTGAATTCTAGGAGGATTGAGGGGAAGGTGGGCAGACGCACTGTTGGGTTGCCATCCAGGTAAACTGGGCATTCTAACAGGGCTAGTATGGCCAGAAATAACTGCTGTGTGCTGCTGGTGCTGAAGCTGCTGTGGCACCATGGGAAAGGCAGGTTGGCTCATGGTGGGTGGAGTGGCACCTGGAATTAGGGGTGGCTGGGGCTGGACACCAGGCATGAGGGTAGGTGGGGCCATTGCACATTGCTGCTGTTGTTGCTGCTGTTTGATCCGATAATCTTCAATCAATTCAGCATGTTCTTTCTGTTGTTTACGAATCTGGAATAACAAAATGCATCATTGCTCATTTATATATAGCATAGGTATTGAACTAAAACATTGGCTGATGACTTTGGTTGAGGTTATAGATAAGGCAGTTTGGTCCTGTAGAAGCAAATCTATTTTGCTTGGGCAAGTGCAAAAATCACAAAAAAAACTGAATTGATAAGCCTTAACTAAA
>NW_016107335.1:6845766-6851800 GCF_001604975.1 Cebus imitator | reverse complement strand
GCCTCAGCCTCCTGAGTAGCTGGGATTACAGGCACACACCACCATGCCCAGCTAATTTTTTGTATTTTTAGTAGAGACGGGGTTTCACCACGTTGACCAGGATGGTCTCGATCTCTTGACCTCGTGATCCACCCGCCTCGGCCTCCCAAAGTGCTGGGATTACAGGCTTGAGCCACCACGCCCGGCCAACAACAGGGTTCTTATAAAGTTATCTGTAAAAGCTCTTCACATACGAAATATGAAAATATTTTTGTAAAGTAAGGATTAAAACCTCATGGTGAAACTCATATATACTATTTATATTACACATCAAAAATACAAAACAATAAACAAAGGTTTCACAGGAAGCAGCTAATTTTGATGTCCTAGAAATTACATTAACACACAATGTTAGAATAATAGACTTAACTCAAACTTTAACCATTTAAATATGTTGATTTGATTTCTTAAACATAGAAATTGTATAACATTTTAAGACAAGATGAATTACCAGCACAAATATCACAACCCCCCCCAAATTAAAAAGACTAGATTTGTATAACACTTTGAATCTAATGGGTAACACTCAAATTATAATTTTTGAAATCTATACAAGCTCTGAGGTAATATTTTGAATAGCTTGTAAATAATCTCTTAATATAATGGCTAATATCAATTAATTAATTAATTCCAAAAACCTTTGTGTTCCAATGTGCTCAATACTATAGACCAAATATCAATCAAAATGCACTCTGTTCTACAGGACCACACCATCTCATTCAACAAGCTATTGAAAGGAGGAATGCTAAATGATGTGTTTATTTTTCAACATCATTTAATTTTTAGATAAATATTATGCTAATATACTAAACCAGGGGTTCTAATAGTTTTTCAATGTTTTTTCTTGGGTTCTCCAAGTAGACTAATATTTTCTGCAAATAATGGTATTTGATCTCTTCTTCAATAGTTGTGTAATTCCTATTTTATTTCCTTATTTTTCCTGGCCAGTGAACTGGTTAAAGTAAGAAATTACCATTGGTTGGTGAAGTCGTAAGAAAGTACAGAAAGCACCTACAACAGTATCTGGGATACATAAAGTGATCATCCATGTCTTTCCCGTGACATTTTATAATATTTTTTAAAACATTACCATCAACTGCTTATCTTGATATGACACTGGGTCTTTGGCAGAGTGGATTAAAAAGAAATGAAACCTTGCATTCTAGAATAATCCTAGTTTTTAAACAACTGGAATTATAATCACCTTATAGTTGGTATGTTATTGTGGCAGCTGTGGTTTGAAGTTAAGATACCTGAGTCCAAATCCCTAATCTAATAGTTAGTTCTGAGCAAACATGTGCAACAGTTTTTTTGTTTTTTGTTTGTTTGGTTTTTTTCAGACAGTTTTGTTCTCGTTGCCCAGGCTGGAATGCAATGGCACAATCTCAGCTCACTGCAGCCTCTGCCTCCCAGGTTCAAGCCATTCTCCCGCTTCAGTATCCCAAGTAGCTGGAATTACAGGCACCTGCCAACATGCCTGGCTAATTTTTTGTATTTTTAGTAGAGACGGGGTTTCGCCATATTGGCCAGGCTGGTCTCGAACGCCTGGCCTCAGGTGATTCACCTGCCTTGGCTTCCCAAAGTGCTGGGATTACAGGCATGAGCCACCACGCCCAGCCACATGTACGGTGTTTATAATCTCTACAATCAATCAGTTTGTAAAATGGTGATAGTACTAACCTCAGAAAGTTACAGATAAGACAATGTAAGTGGAGGTGCTTCCTAGAGTATTCATTATAGAGAGTACTCAAATTTTTTTTTTTTTTTTGAGACTGAGTTTCACTCATGTTACCCAGGCTGGAGTGCAATGGCGCGATCTCGGCTCACCGCAACCTCTGCCTCCTGGGTTCAGGCAATTCTCCTGCCTCAGCCTCCTGAGTAGCTGGGATTACAGGCACGCGCCACCATGCCCAGCTAATTTTTTTTTGTATTTTTAGTAGAGACGGGGTTTCACCACGTTGACCAGGATGGTCTTGATCTCCTGACCTTGTGATCCACCCGCCTCAGCCTCCCAAAGTGCTGGGATTACAGGCGTGAGCCACCGCGCCTGGCTCAAATTTTTTTTTTTTTTGAGATGGAGTCTCGCTCTGTTGCCAGGCTGGAGTGCAGTGGTCTGATCTCAGTTCACCACCACCTCCGACTCCCTAGTTCAAGTGATTCTGCTGCCTTAGCCTCCCAAATACCTGGGACTACAGATGCACGCCACCACGCCCCGCTAATTTTTATATTTTTAGTAGAGACAGGGCTTCACCATGTTGGCCTGACTGTGTCTTGAACTCCTGACCTCTGATCCACCCACCTCGGCCTCCCAAAGTGCTGGTTTCACCATGGTGGACAGTCTGGTCTCAAACTCCTGATCTCAAGTGATCCGCCCACCTCGGCCTCCCAAAGTGCAGAATTACAGGTATGAGCCACCACGCCTGGCCTGAACGTAAGTTTTTAATTCACTTGGGTAAATATACCTAGGAATTGGCTCTGAATCCATTTCATACACTATTGTTTTATTTTAAATAAAATTTTTACATGTTTCTTCTTTTCCAGTATACTATCCAGTTTGAAAATTCTGATAAACATCTGGTTTATAATAGAAGATAATGGCAAAATGATTTCATTTTTCTGGAATGAGTCCTTCACATAATATACACCAATGTATTTTAAGACCAAAACATTAGGAAATAATAATAATATCAATTCCTAGTAAACAAAAATACTTCCTGGTTCCCCAATACTTGCTCCCAGCTAAACCCAGTATCTCTCCATGAGCTCAGTCCTCAGTTAAGTTGAATACTCTCAAATGATGTATAATGGTCTTTGCGGTGATTTCTTAGTGCAGAAAAAATAATAATGTCTCCAACTATAAGAAGGTTAAAAATAGTTCTTCGAAGTCGAAATTATGAGACTCAATCTCTTCTCTATCATGTATTTAGTATGTACTGTGACCATCACTTTAAGCAAAGGACTGGAGCTGTTATGGCTCCAGTTACTAAGAGGTCTCAGAGCTGTCGCTTTTCAGCAATGTATTTTTATATATCATTTAAAACCGGTCAAAAAAAATCACTAGTCAAAATCACTTATGAATGACACATCATTAATTGTTTATAGTTTCTATTTTGCAAACCTATTTATTACCTGTTCTAGCTGTTTCTGAACCATGCTTTGCTGCTCAGTAACATGCTTGAGTTGTTCTGCATCTTCTTCTGGAAATTCACGCCCAGCTTTCTTGGCAGTACGTTGTTTAGCTGACAGAGCCTTCTTAGATTTTCTGTGAGCACCAATTTGTTCTTCGAGATACTTCTGCTGCATCTGAAGCAGCTGCTGGGTCTCCTGGAGCCACTCTTCATACTGCTTACGCTGTGAATCATCTGAGGAAAAATTAAAATTTGTGTTAATTTTCTAAAGGGTCCAATATTATAAGTTACATAAATCTATTCTGTAAGGAAGTGGTTTCACCATGACCATTTAATAGAAAATTTGAAAACACTATACTAAATATTAGACCATTATGTAATGATAAAATATCAGATCTTATAAAAATATTTAATTCAGAAAGTCAGAGAATGCACACTCGTATGACTGGTTAACTCAGCACTGATAAATATCACAAATCCAATCTTGGAAAAGCAGAAGGCTTATGTAATGGAATTCTCTTTTTATTAAACAAATTCTCTACCCTATAAGCCAAATTACATACTAAGGTATATATGCATTTTATAAATAAAACCTTCACATATTTTGAAGAGACAAAGACATATCCCATTAAGGTCTAGCACAAAGACTAGGAAATCACTTCCTAAGTTAATTTTCCTGAGTTTGATAAGTTCTTTCCTATTTCTTAATAATGGAAAAATATTCTAAACGGAGAGGGAGGGAACCCAGAATGCTTTAAAAGGGAATAATTTAAAGTCTATGACTTATAAAGGAAATCCATAAGTTAAAAACATTGGTAATTATTATTAATTCTGTAATTTATATTTTTTAAAGTAAGGGGAGGGAATAGTTAACCAAGTAAAATATTTTCTACGTTTACAACTGCCATTAATTCTCCCCAAATGGTAATCTCTCTCATTTTGTAACAATATTCTCTTCTTTACTCTTTAAGGGCACTTTACTTCATTGATACCAAGTCCAAGGCGGGGGGAGGGAAAAGTCATCATATGTAGTGAAATTCTGAATATACCTTTTTGACTCACTATGAGACAAAGGAATGAATAAATACATTTCTAAGGACATTCGATGATAACATCAATGATAACAGAATATTGTCATACATTAAGAATCCAACCAAAGCCAATGGGCACAATAAAGCCAGAAAAAGCCAGTTGGTATAGTCGTTTACTTGTTTTTAATGCAAATGTGTATTCAAATTATAGTAATAATTAATGTAGGGGGAATTTTAAAGGTCAGACTTTGGGTTTGTTCCTAAACCCAGAAGTTCCAGTACAGGTATGAACTTGAAATCTAGTCTACTAAATTTGAAGGGCATTTTTTTAAGAACAGGCTTTTTCACAAGATTTCAGAAGTTCTGCTTCTGGTAGAATGAGACCTACCGCAAGGAAAGCCTTTCTGGTTTCTGGAACCAGGAGAGCAGAGGTGAGCAAAATGAAAAATAATGGTGAAAAAAAAGTTAGCTAAACAGTCTGAAGATTTCAGAAAGGTTCAGTTTGGGGAGAACTTTAAATACTATCCTGAACCACCTTGGGACCCCTGCAGATAACTAGAAAGGATTCAGGGGCACCTTGCATACCTGACCTTCACACCATGCTGCTAACCCAACTTATTGCTAAGTATAGTCCCTTTGTTTTGCCCATTTAGTGTCCTCATCACTTAGGAAGACAGTTCTTAGATCAAAACATGGCTTAATTCTACAGGTTGTAAAGTGCCCAATTTATATACAAAAACAGCAACAACAATATTGAAGAGAATGGGGAAGATGTTTTTTCTGTATTAAAATACTTTTCTCTAACTATAATTCTTCATGCACAGTGAAAAAAGCAATGAAAACACACGCCTTGAAGAAGAGGTGCCTAATAGGACAGTGACGTTTAGTAAGACATGAGGGCACCTGGGCTTGAACTGGCGTACCTACACTCACTTCAGGTTTAGAACAGCACACATAGAGTGCAGACAAGCAATCCCCAGAAAACATTAACTTATTAGATTTATACTTACTGACAAAGCCTGGACCAAAATTTGGAGGATTAGGCCTAGAAATCTGATGTGTTATACTGCCATCCTAAAATAAGTAAAATTTACAAATATGTTTATTCCACATTTCAGTTAAAGGGGGAAAAAACTTTAAAAGAAAGAAAGAAAAAGAAATGGAAGAAAAAACCCTTTAATTTCCTAAGATATCTTTTAAAGTTTTGATTTTTATAAAAAGTAGAATGATCTTAGTGGTGGCAACCTAAATCTGAAAACTTATTACTATCTCTGAACTATTATACTGTCTAGATTTTGACTGAAAAACAATTATGCTTAAGGTAAAAAATTATCAGAAGTATAATACAGGGCAAATCAATTATTGCTAATAATAAGCTAGAGATCCACATTAAAAAAAATTTCTCTCTTCTTGATGAAGTTTACCTGGTTTCTTCTTCAATCAAACACAAGTTCCAGATTAACTAAATGCCACTCCACAGCATGGTTATTTATAATAAAAACTAATGTCTCTAACATGCACAAATATAAAGAAAAATATGCTAATAAAAATATTAGTCTTATTTTCTACACACTCCTGTAGTCCCAGCTACCTGGGAGGCTGAGGTGGGAGGACCACTTGAGCCCAGGTGTTTGAGGCCAGCCTGGGCAACACAGCAAGATCCTGTCCCTAAAAAATAAAAACTTAAAGTATTTATTTAGTTTTATTTTTGAGTTAAAAGTCTTATTTCTAGGAGGCTGAGGCAGGAGAATCGCCTGAACCCAGGAGGCGGCGGTTGCGGTGAGCCGAGATCGCACCATTGCACTCCAGCCTGGGTAACATGAGTGAAACTCAGTC
>NW_016107335.1:6826320-6845721 GCF_001604975.1 Cebus imitator | reverse complement strand
AAAAAAAAAAAAAAAAAAGTCTTATTTCTTCCAAGTGACTGAACAAGCAGTTATTAATCCCACAAGTCCCTGATAATCACCTGACAAATTAAGGTTGAAAAATGTTTATCCGGTTGTCACAAGTTCTCCTTAACACGAGCTGTACACAAGGTAATAAACTATACCAGCAGCCAGAAGTATTGAGTACCATCTTCACAATAATGCAAAGCAGCTCGTTTAACATTTGACAGATTAGAAAACAAGAAGTTAAAAGAGTTTGCCCAAAGTTGCACAGTAAATTTATAGTGGAACTAGAATTTCTTAAAAAAAACTCAGCTATAAAGACTATCCTTTTCCCATTATATCAAATGGCATCTGTTTCCTCTTTTAATAATGAGAAGGATATAATTATCAGCATATAACTGGCAGGTGAAGAAAGAAAATTTCAAAAGGACATATTCTACAGTAGGTAGTTCCCTTTAAAAAAAAAAAAAAAAAATCATTGACAAATATACTACATGAGTTTTACTTCCCGGGACACTGCCTGAGATTAAGAATACAGCATACCTTTCAACAAGAATGAGAAGAAAAAAGGAAAAAACAAACACAGCATATTGTTTTCTAGTTTTTTTTGTTTGTTTGTTTGTTTGTTTTTGGAGATAAAGTGTCACTCTGTCGCCCACTGCAACCTCTGCCTCCCGGGTTCCAGCAATTCTCCTGCCTCGGCCTCCCAAGTAGCTGGGACTATCAGCATGGGCCACCACGCCCAGCTAATTCATGGCGTTTCATCATGTTGGCCAGGCTGGTCTTGAACTCCTGACCTTGCGATCTGCCCGCCCTGGCCTTCCAAAGTGCTGGGACTATAGGCGTGAGCCACTGCGTCTGGCCATTTTCTAGTATTTACAGAAGTTTTACATTTTAAAGTAATGGGTTTAATTCTAAAATGCAAGACATGAAAACGTCCTTCTGGAGTTAAAAATTAGTAAATAAAACCAAAAGTCCTGAGCATCTGGTTTTCCCATCAAGTGACTTTTTTACCCTTAAATATATAGAACCTTTTCAGAAATCACAGCCAATTTTGTAACGTTAATTTGTCTTTTGTTTAAAAAGTAATACAATGTCTTTTTGGTTATTACTTTGCTGATAATATGTCTTGGCAGTCTTCTAAGGCTACTATTTAGGTTGATGCAAAAGTAATTGCAGTTTTTGCCACTGGCGAATGGCAATGGTGAATAGCGTATGGTGAAAACCGTGATTACTTTTGCACCAACCTAATACTACTCTCTAGCTTAGGCCTACTATAAAGCATGAGTTTGCTGGGAAACAGAAAAGCATGCATTCTAGAGTGACTCATTACAGGCAGTCTTACCTGAGGAATGGCCTGCGTTCCAAGGTTCTGTCCTTCACTATTCTGTGTTCCAGTTACCGCCTGGCCCATAAAAGGGAACCTATCAAAACAGGGCACACACGTATCAAATGATGAGCATTTAGAAATTATTAATATTAATTAAAAACTATATTAGGTGCTTAACAATTTTCTCTTCCAGAGAAGAGTAGCGGCAATTTCTTCATCAAAACACTAAAGGTACTGCTCACCTTTCATGTACTGAGCAGATTTGATCCTCACTGTACTTCCATGAAGTGTGTGCTCTTAGCACCCTCACGTTACTTATAAAGTAAGACTCAGAAATATTCCTTAACCTTCCCCACAAGGACTAACAAGTAGGGCTGCAGTAAGAAAAGCTAGAGGTTTTCTATTATGTGCCTCACTCTACTTAACGATAAAATGAATTCAAGCCTTCAGAATAAAAATAAGTGATTTATATTTTAGAAGATCAATTGTAAGAAAATGTTTTCTTTTTCCAATCTTTATTAAAAACTAATTGGCAGCTTAGCTTTTTTTGTTTTGTTTTGAGACGGAGTCTTGCTCTGTCGCCCAGGCTGGAATGCAATGGCACCATCTCAGCTCACTGCAACCTCTGCCTGCCAGGTTCAAGCAATTCTCTGCCTCAGCCTCCCGAGTAGCTGAGATTACAGGCATCCACTACCATGCCCAGCTAATTTTTATATTTTTAGTAGAGACGGGGTTTCACCATCTTGGCCAGGCTGATCTTGAACTCCTGACCTCGTGATCTACCTGCCTCAGCCTCCCAAAGTGCTGGGATTACAGGAGTGAGCCACCACGCCAGCTTAGCTATTCTATATTCTAAAACAAAAGACATTTCTCCTAATTTAAGAAGTTTCATAGGTTTCTATAACTAATGTTTAAGCAAATAAAAAATTGATGACTGACCAAGATCAGTCTACATGGTTAAACGTATTTGGAGAAATGTTACTTATTATAATTAAAACTATGAAAACTTCACAGAAGCATTACTGCTTACATGAAAATATTTCCTCCGAAGTTATCAAATGCTTTAATATACCAAGATACACATAAAATTTTCAAAATGTAATCCAAATGCTGTATATTACTGTTAAAGCACTATTAGGATATAGAATATATTTTTAAATTTTTTACTCAGGTTTTTCATTCATCACCCCACCCTATACTACAGGTCTGGTCTAAATGATCTCCTAATCCAAATATCACACATGGTCTATCATCCTAATTCAACATATCACACTACTCTACGAAGGGACTATCACTTCCATTTCTACAAAAAAGTCAGTAGAATGGTAAGCCGTATACCTGATATATGACTAGTGTATTTAACTGGCAGAGATATGATGCTCAAAGAACATCAGATGCTGAAATGCCTCAAATTCTGAGGTCCATATTTAAAACTAAGTGCTGGCCAGGCATGGTGGCTCACGCATTTAATCCCAGAACTTTGGGACGCCGAGGCAGGTGGATTACCTGAGGTCAACAGTTCGAGATCAGCCTGATCAACGTGGTAAAACCCCGTCTCTACTAAAAATACAAAAATTACTCATGCCTGTAATCCCAGCAGTTAGGGAGGCTGAGGCAGATGGATCACGAGGTCAAGCTCGATCGAGGTAATCCTGGCTAATATGGTGAAACCCTGTCTCTACTAAAAATACAAAACTGGCCAGGTGCGGTGGATCACACCTGTAATCCCAGGACTTTGGGAGGCTGAGGCGGGCGGATCATCTCTACTAAAATACAAAAATTAGCTGGGCGTGGTGGCATGCACCTGTAGTCCCAGCTACCCAGGAGACTGAGACAGAAAAATCACTTGAACCCAAGAGGTGGAGGCTGTAGTGAGCCGAGATTTCACCACTGCACTCCAACTGGACAACATAGCAAAACTCTGTCTCAAAAACAAACAAAAAAATTAGCTGGGCATGGTGGCACATGTCCATAATCCCAGCTACTCTGGAGGCTGACGCAGGTGGTGGTTGCAGTGAGCCAAGATCAGGCCATTGCATGCCAACCTGGGCAACAAGAACAAAACTCCATCTCAAAAAAACCCCAAAAAACTAAGTGCTAAATAAAACTCAGCGCTGCCGGGTGCAGTGGCTCATGCCTGTAATCCCAGTACTTTGGGAAGCCAAGGTGGGTGGATCAACTGAGGTAAGGAGTTCGAGACCAGCCTGACCAACATGAAGAAACCCCCATCTCTACTAAAAATAAAAAAATTTTTTAAAATTAAAATTAGCTGGGTACGGTGGTGCATGCCTGTAATCTCAGCTAGTTGGGAGGCTAAGGCAGGAGAATTGCTTGATCTGGGAGGCAGAGGTTGTGGTGAGCAGAGATTGCACCATTGCACTCCAGCCTGGGCAACCAGACTGAAACTCTGTTTCAAAAAAAACAAAAAACAACAAAAAAAGTATTTCCTTCTGTTTTGAAAACAGGTAGAAATTACAGTATTTACAGTATCATAACTATTAGCAATAGAAGACAGATTATTTTCCTATAAAGTGTTGCAGGCACCTAATAGATTAGTTATGTTCATCAGTACTTTCAAATTATGGTTTATTGCTAAATTTGTTAATATTTTAAGAAGGATATGTACTATAAATTTAATTTTAATAACTATATTTCAAGTATAATTTATTTCCTTTGTAATACTATGTTTTAAATTTTCTGCATATAAAACACTGAAAATTTGAAAGGCTTCACTGAAAAGATTTTATGTCTTGAAAAGATTCAAGACATAAAACAGGAACCTCTATGACAGAGGAATTGTGTTAATAAATATTGCTTAATAATGAAAACCATTAGAAACCATTATCTCTACTTTGATCTCAAAAATGCTTCTTAACCATGTCCAAAGTATCTAACAATTAATTGTAAAGAACTATACCCTTAAGAATTCCAATTTCTTTGAAGTATATACATCTTAAATTCATGCAAATTTTGTATTCAATTCTATAATCATCAACATTTCTTTTTATATAAAAAAGTTTTCAACAAGATAATTAGGCTAAATTGAGGCTCTACGCTTACATTACTGACAGAGGTCCTCATATAATATACATAAGACTCATTCATGATGTTTGCTGAAAATAGAGACACACAGGCAACCATCTCCAGATATTCTTATTTAGTAAGTATGCAGTAAAGCAAATGGATCTACATTAAAAAAAAAAAAATTACCACGTAATTCTCATGGTAGTCCATGATCAAAATTTAAGAAACAGTGCCCTGTAGTTATTACCCTTAGGGGGCATAATTTCAAAACTTCAGATACTCAAATAACCCCTATTGTCTTCCTTAATGCATAATTTCTACTTTTCTCCTAAGAAAGAAAAGACAAACTATGCAATTCCTAACTTCCTAACTGGCCTCTTATTTAGTCCTTATAGTTTCCTCTTTCTGATTCAAAAGCAGTTTGGGGACATTTTATTTCAGAGCTGAATTTAAGGTTGCGTTATCGCTCTGGTGTCTTAATTGAAAAAAATCTTAGTTAACATGAACAATTCTAAAGGTATTTAAAAGAGCACACACTTAAATACCATGACTTGAGTAATAAGGAAATCCTATCTTCCAAATCTTTTTAAGATGTTTTACGTTTACATCCTTGAGACTAATGCTTTCACACTGGTTCTTACATTAATTTCTTACATTGGTATAGCGTTTTACATCTGATAATATCCAGCTGATGCCACGACAACTTTAACGGTATTGTTCATTCCTAGAACAAAGGCTTTCAATTCTCTGTATGTTTTTCTAAAAACTAGTAATGATTTCACAAATGTCTAGATGCCCAGTAAACATAAGCAGCTCCTGCACCTACCTGCTCATCACCATTGGTGGCATGCCCAGATTGTTTTGTGCCATCACTTTATTTATGCCTTTAAGGGCCACCATTTTGGCTTTCATTATAGGATCTGTAATTGCATCAAAATCTAAAAAGAAATATTAAGTTACTTATTTCATAGTAATTGGTTTAAGGTACACTAAGAAGTAATTCAAATATCACAAACATTATATAATTTAAAGGCTCTTAAACTTTATTATTTAATAATCATTATAGATTTCTGAGATGGCAAACTTATCCTGGGTTTAATCAAATCTCAGTGATCCTTAATTGAATCATTCTTTAATACCTTAATCCTACAGGAATTAAAACAAAAAGTCAAATTTAAGGGAGTTTATAAGCAATAATCTAAAGCAGTGCAATTAATTCCCTTTCACCCAAACTTTTGCAATGCTAATCAGAACGGCTTCTTTAGTAAATGTAACAACACAAGAATTTGCAATGCTAAGGAATTCTACTAAATTAGTCATCACTCCTAAAAGAATAATGTAGCAATTTCTTAAAGTTATACACACACAATGAGAAGCTACTAAGAAAAAACTTATTTGTATCTAAATGAAAAAAAGGGAGCAAAACGATGCAATTGGGGACTATATAAAATGTCAATTTTATTATTTACAGTAAGACACACTGCTTAGACATGTGCCCTCTGATTGCTAATTCTTATTCTTAGAGACACTGAGCCATTTTGACTGCATTGCTTTTGTTGTTTTTACAATCAGTAAACCATTAGAAACAAGTAAAAGAGGTTTATATAGCAAAAAATTACCAAACATTTGTCGTATACAATAGGACAGTAAGAAGCATTATTTCTACCATATTTTACTTAAATTCATCCTTCCAGGACTGAAAACATATGGCAACAATGGTTGGAAGGTAAGAACCAAAAAGACAACGAGTTTCTATTAAACAATTCCGTAAATAATAGAATTGAGTGAAGTTTGTAACCCAGTTTCGAATCTCTTTTTTTTTTTGGAGATGGAATCTCGCTCTGTTGCCCAGGCTGGAATGCAATGGCGTGATCTCGGCTCACTGCAACTTCCACCTCCCATTCCCTTGCCTCTGCCTCCCGAATAGCTGGGACTACAGGAGCACGCTGATACGTCCAGCTAATTTTTTGTATTTGTCTTTTTCTTATTATACTTTAAGTTCTGGGATATTTGTGCGGAATGTGCAAGTTTGTTACACAGGTATACACATGCCATGGTGGTTTGCGCACCCATCAACCTGTCATTTTACATTAGGTATTTCTCCTAATGCTATCCCTCCTATATCTCCCCACCCCAACAGATCAGTATGTGATGTTCCCCTTCCCGTGTCCATGTGTTCTCATTGTTCAACTCCCAGTTATGAGTGACAGTATGTAGTGTTTGCTTTTCTGTTCCTGTTTTCGTTTGCTGAGAATGATGGTTTCCAGCTTCATCCATTGTCCCTTGTTGCCCAGGCTGGTCTAAAACTCCTGACCTCAGGTGATCCATCTGCCTTGGCCTCCCAAAGTGCTAGAATTATAGGCGTAAGCCACCAGGCCTGATCAATTTATTTCATTTTAAAGCTCAAGGAGGGGCAGGCATGGTGGCTCACTGCCTGTAATCCCAGCACTTTGGGAGGTCGAGATAGGCGGATCACCTGAGGTCAGGAGTTCAAGACCAGCTTGGGCAACATGGTGAAATCCCCTGCCTCTACTAAAAATACAAAAATTAGCCAGGCATGGTGGCACACGCCTGTAGTCCCAGCTACTTGGGAGGCTGAGGCAGGAAAATTGCTTGACCCCAGGAAGCAGAGGTTGCAATAAGCCAAGATCGCGCCACTGCACTCCTGCTTGGGTGACACAGTGAGATGCCATCTCAAAAAACAAAACAAAACAAAACAAAACACTCAGTGCTCTATTTCAACTGTAATTCTAATAATGAAATCTTATAAACATATCACATGCCACTCTAATACCCATAGCAATATATGTTGAGACTCAAGGAAATTCCTACCAATATTAGGGAAGAATGGTTCTGATCGCTGACGAATCATGGCTTGCATCTGTCTTTGCTGCTGCTGTTCTTGCCTTTCTTGATCCAAAAGATCCTGTAGAAGTAGAGGCTGTTCTTCTAGAAGAAGGGGCCTCTCTCTATTCTGCTGTGCTAATGTTTGAGGAGGAATCATTAATTGTTGGGGTCCAGACATGCTACTGGTACCAGACTGACTTGTTAGAGGCACGGTTTGGGTTGTAGGTTTTCCTGTCCCCATGTTGTGGTTAACTGTTGCCTGACCTGGAATGAATCCTGGATTTAACTGCACACCCTGAGAAAAGACATGGTTTACCCTAGAAACCACTGTTACATTAGAATTCATGGTATTATCTAAAACATGGCCAGGTGGTGCTATTAAAGGAGGCAAACTTGACACAGGATTGGTTGGTGAGGCCGGCAGGGTTGGTGGTGGAGACCCCAACGGCCTGATGTCTGAATTATCAGATTTTTCATTAGCAAGCAAACTTGAGAGAACTGGAGTTGATCCAGTTATGCCACAAGAGTTTATAACATCTTGAGCAGGTAGTTGAGTGGATCCTTGAACGACATTTGCACTGGAGCCAGCAGTTTCTGGATTAGTTCTTTTCTCAAGTAGATCTGGATCACAAGGATGCAAAGAAGTCTTTTCCCCATCATTTAGGTCTGAGTGAGCAGAAACCTGTGAGCAGGGAGTGTCAACATTATCTTTATTCTCATCATTTTTTTCAATTTCACATTTGGATTCCACCTTAGAATTAGGAGACAGTACTTCTGTTTTTACCTCATTGGTAACAGTGGATGTCTTCTGCGGTGAATGTTTATCAGAGAGAACCAGAGTTTTGTCTTCTTGTTCCTTTGTTTTTGGTTCAACAGGTACACACTGATTATCTAACTTATCATCAATTGGAAGGTCTAGTTCCTCATTAAACATGCTTTTCTTATCCCCCAGGTCAAGTTCTGGATCTGTATATGCAATGATATCAAACTCTCCTGACCTTAAGAGGTCATCCAGGTTGGGATCATTAGTTTCCAAATTACCTAAAGTATCCAATTCATCTCCTTTGCCATCCTCTGTATCTAAATTTAAATTTTCGAGATCTTCATCATCTAAATCTTTGACTTCAACCCCCTCAAGGTCCTTAACATCCAGTTCTTTCACAGAGGGGTCATCAGAATCGAGTTTTTCTTCTAGACCATCAGAAGATTGGGTGGTTATCTGTAAGTTATCAGATGTTGTTTCAGATGACACAGATGTTGAGGAAGGAGCCTCTGAAAATTCACCACGTAGTGGATGATTCAGTGTCCTCATGACCATAGAAGATGAATGGACAGAATGACCTTGCTCTTGTTGAGATGGTGGCGCTTGTTCCAAATCTGGGTGCACAGGTAGCTGATTAGGTAGACACTGAGGAGGTCGCCTCATGGGCTCTGTGTGCCTAGGGCCTGGGAAGTCTGGCCGAGGAATGAAGTTTCCATGTCTTAGATTAGAAGATGCCTCTACAATGCTGCCAGGTGGCGCACTGAAAGGCAGCCGTTGCCTTCCATCAGGAGCCCTATGTCTCAGTTCAATATATGCTTGGCCCAGTATGTTGTGCTGCTGCACTGGCAGGCTCTGTGGTGAAAAATGCTGAGGAAGTCCAACTGGATTATTCATTTGTGAGTTATTTAAAGGCCTAGGCATATCTACAGATATTGATCTTCTTAACTGTGGAGAAACTCCAGATCCCTGTATTTGCTGAGGAGGCACAAGGAAGCGCTCCTGACTCGGCATGGTACCATGGCTACCTCCTGGAAATCCAAATCTTAAAAAAGAAAAAAAAAAAAAAAGAAAAAATTGAGGTAAGCTGAAAAAAGGGAAAAGTTTCAATTAAACTGTAGATACAAAATTAGTGTTGCCAAATACAATGACATACAAAAGCAAAGCTATGGCCATTAAAAAGTATTTATGGGTATTCATATGCAAGTAAGTTTTTGCTAGGTATCCTATAATGAATACGTATCTGAGCCCTAAAAACTTAGGATTTAACAGGTAACAAAAATGAAGGAACAGGCATCAAGCAGATGAAATCAATTGTTTAGAGATAAGAACAATACCACTGGAGTTTTTCAGGAAGAATTTATTATATCTATATTTAGGGAGGCTCAATGAAGGAGGTTGATTTTAGGGGATGTTTGAATGAAGATACTTATGTTTTGAGGGATTTCAGGCCTCAGTACTGAGACTACAAAGGCACAGGTTTGACAACAGTATAGACTTAAATTACAGTCAGAGAAAAAGAAAAGTAGGCCTTATCTATAAAGATTAAGTAAATGAATGAACTGTAGGACTATTTTATTTATACTGTGCCTCCTTCTAGACAGCATTATAGGCAACTTACATAAATTATAAAACATAGCAAGAAGCATAAATTGTAACAAGGTGGAAGAAAAAAGGAAAATTAAGAGTAAAATTACAGGCAACTTACACAGAATATAAAACATAACAAGAGAAATTATAGCTAAGGTGGAAGAAAAGGAAATTAAAAGTTAAGAATATAACATGGAGGTAGATGTAAAACTAAAAAGCGTATCTTAAAGAACTATTTCCTTATTATAATTAGGGCATGGTTTGGGCTTTGACTTTAGCCATTTTGAAAAAGGAAACATTCTTATGATTCATCATCACTAACTTACAACCCGATCTCACATGGAAAGTTCCTATAGGGAAAATCCTTTCAGTTTGGAAATCTCTAAAATTTATTATTATGCTTTAAATTGAGACGCAGTCTTGCTCTATCTCCCAGGCTGGAGTGCAGTGGCATGACTCTCAGCTCACTGTAACCTCTGCCTCCTGGGTTCAAGCAATCCCCTCTTCTCTGTCTCCCCAGTAGCTGGGGCTACAGGTGCGGTGTATGCCACCATGGTCAGCAAATTGTTGTATTTTTACTTGAGGCAGGGTTTCACCATGTTGGCCAGGCTGGTCGCAAACGCCTGAGCTCACGTGATCTGCCCACCTCAGCCTCCCAAGATGCTGGGATTATAGGCAATGAGTCACTGTGACCAGCCTAAAATTAATTTAGAATGTAAAGTTGAAAGGTAGAAATTTGGAGAGAGGACAAGTCTCATCACATCATAGAAGGCTTTACCTATACAATAGCTACATTCTAAGGATGTCATATGATAAACTACATCATTATGGCTGCAAGGTAATGCTAACATAGTTAATACTTAAAAACAAAGGTAAGGTTTTCAGAGTCTCTAGCATTCTTAGAGGGGAAAAAACGTCTATGACCTCTCATTAACAGAAAATAACTATCTATCTATCTATCTATCTATCTATCTATCTATCTATCTAAAATCTCAAAGAGGAGAAAGAAGTAGAAAGCAGTAGCAGCTTCCTGATTTAACACTAACCTCATTTGTCTGTTCCTTTAAAAAATTTTTTTAATTTGTTTAAGAGGTGGGGTCTCACTATATTGCCAAGGCTGGTCTCAAACTTCTAGCCTCAAGCATTCCTCCCACCTCGCCTCAGCCAGTAGCTAGGATTATAGGCACAAACCACCTGCCCGGCTCTATTTCCCTCTTCTAATAGCAATTTAAATTTGGCAGGAAATTAAAAGCATTACCTAAATCCATGCGGTCTCATCCCCATACTAGCAACATCAGGAGGATAGGGTCCACGCTGATCTTTTGGGAAAACACCGTATCTAGGTGCTAAAGGAGGGGCAACAGGAGACCTAATGTTCCCAGGATAGGGAGGTGGGGGTCTAGTGAAAGCCTGGTTAATATTCTCTGGTTGCCAGTGTTGAAGAGGCCCTGGGTGAGGCACTGCTGGTGAGTCCTGTGACCCCTTCTCCTGTCGACCTGCAATCTTCTTCTGCTGTTGCTGCTGGAGAATGATTTCACGTAACTTCTGCCGCTAAATGGGAAGAAACAAAAATCACTTGGATTTCTGGTAATTAATGGCTTTTTAAAAGATTACTGGTATTTTATTTTTAGAGATGGGATCTTGCTATGTTGTCCAGGCTGGCCTCAAATTCCTGGGCTCAAGTGATCCTCCTGCCTCAGCTTCTCCAATAGCTAGGATTACAGGCATGTGCCACCGTGCTTGACAGGTTAGTGGCTTTTAAAATCGTAATACTTTCATTATGTGGCTGTGGTAACATTTCAAAGTTTCATTAACACCAGTTACATTCAACTATTCAATGAATTAGGAAAAATAAATTGATAATTTGAGTCCTCTTCCTTACCAGACAACTATCACAATACAAAGCTTTAATTATTTTTATTTTCTTGCGATGGAGTTTTGCTCTTGTTGCCCAGGGTGGAGTGCAATGGTGCAATCTCAGGTCACTGCAACCTCCACCTTCTGGGTTCAAGCGATTCTCCTGCCTCAGCCTCCCAAATGGCTGGAATTTCAGGAGTGTGCCACCATGGCTGGCTAATTTTATATTTTTAGTGGAGATGGAGTTTTTCCATGTTGGTCATGCTGGTCTTGAACTCCCAACCTCAGGTGACCCGCCCTCCTCGACCTCCCAAAGTGCTGAGATTACAGGCGTGAGCCACCTCGCCCAGCCCAAACAAAGCTTTAATATTTAAGGATTCCCCTGCAAATTCATGAAGACTGAAATCAGATAGAGAACAAATTAAGCTGGTGTTAATTTTACCAATTTCATTTTTCTTTTTTGCAGTATGACAAACTCTACAGAATAAAAAAAAATAAGAAACTAACCCATTTGGAATACTCAGTTTGATGAAATGAACAGCTCCCTCAAATAATACATTTAAAACTGAGAACACATAATGTGTTTACCTGTCTTAATTTCTCTGTATCTGCTTGAGACAAATTTACAGTATTCTGTGTATCAGTTACTCCTGAAGTTGGCACAGGTCCAGGAAGTTGGGAGACACCAGAGAACTGCTGGCCTTGGGAGTGCATTGGAGAGTTTGAAGACGCACAGAAGCTCCCCTCTGATCCAGGCCTTGGCTGATCAGCAACATCATGGGCAGCTTGACTTGTTCCAAAAGAGTCAGACTGAGATCTTGGAGTCACTGGAGGCTGATCATAGGGATCCCGGGCAGCAGATGGGGAAACGCGGCTAAAAGTATCTGAAAGACTAGGTCCAGGGGGCCTAGGTGTCTGGGAACATATATCAGGTAGCCTTACCAAAGGGCCAGGTAAAGCTGGTCCTCGGTTTTGTGCTGCTTGCAGAAAAGGATCCTGATTTGGCATGAGGACTGGTCTTGTCATTGAGGACCTAGTAAAACCCTCTGAAATCCTTGGCCTTGGTGTTACTGGTGGCTGAGTGTAAGGGACAGAAATTCCAGGTCTTGGTGTTCCAGGAGGATGAGCATATGGATCAGAATGCCTCTGATTAGTTACAGATGTAACAAACAAGTCAGTTTGTGTAGATGGTCTTGGGGTTGGAGGCTGCTGACTATATGGCTCAATAGTGGTAGGCCGGGGAGTTCCAGGAGGTTGAGAGTAAGGGTCTGTATTGGACCTAGCTGTTCCTGAAGATTGCGAGTAAGCATCTACAACAGGTCGTGGAGTTCCTGGGGGTTGGGAATATGGGTCCTGAGATGTTGGCCTTGATATGGTTCCAGGCTGGGGAAAAGTCCTTGAAGGATGGGCAAAAGATTCATTCATTGCTGGATGTGGGGTCAGGGGAGGCTGGCTATATGGATCATTTGACTGATTATGAGAAAAATTATCTATAGGTCTTGGTGTCAATGCAGGCCTTTCATAAGGGTCAACAGACAATCGCCTTGATGCCTGTGACACTGATCCATAAGGATCCTGAGCAGATGGAGAAGGTTGCATTGGAGTCTTAAAAGGTCCAGGACCATTATCAAGAGGTGCAGGTGTCAACAAAGGTCTTGCATATGGGTCAGGTATTCGTTGTCTTTGAAACACATCTGCCCTGGGAGACGGTTTAGTAAAGTGATCAGTGGTCCCAGCTGCTACAGGGCCTTTTGCAGTTTGTTCTGAAACTACTGGAGACCGGGCTAGGCCCAAGGATTTGGGAAATTGATCTGTCATCACAGGCCTAGGTGTGTCTGGAGGTTTTGCATAGGGATCATTATTTGTCGTGGAGGAAGAACATAAATCTCTGACTGGTGATGGCCTATTTGCTGTTGTCTCATTTATTTGAATGGGCCTAGATACTGATGATAAAGGTGTACAGTTTTCCACCGGTGCAGCAGAATTTCTTCTGGAAAAACTATGGCCCACAGGAGGTGGTCTAGGAGTCCCAACCATTTTTGCATAAGGATCCATTGGAGATGGTGGTCGAGAGTTAGAGGACCCAGGTGAAAACACTTGTGGTGAAGGTGGCTGAGAAGTCTGAGCCTGAGAAAGACTCTCCTGAATGGGAATCCGGGATGGGGCTGGAGGAGGAGGTGGAGCTTGTGGTTTTACAAACACATCATCTGAAGATGTAGACGTAGGGGTACTGGGTGGCTGCTTTACAAACAGTTCTTTATGGAATGACTGTGCAGGAGACATACTTCCATTGCCAGGCTGAGGTGTCAAGGGACTCTGTATCCCACTACTTGGTGTATCTGAGCCAGACTGCACCAGCAGATGCTGAGAACCAAACTGCTGCTGTTGTTGCTGTTGCTGCTCATTTTTCACCTGTTCAAGTTTCTGTGTGGCTTCAATTTTAGCTTGTTGCTTACTTTTCTGACGCATTTGCTATGAAAATATAAAAGAAAAAGCAATCACATGGTTAAGGAAGAAAACTACCATCATGGGGGGAAAGAGCAACAGAAAGTTAATTTGTTTGATGTCAGCAGCTACCAGATTGCTCTCATATTAGATTATGAATTCTTGAAGAAGACAGATTATTCATCATACTATGTTCCATTTGTGCCTAGGGCAGTATATTGTTTATAATATTTCAATAAACTTCCCAGATCAATTTAAATATATTTTACTGAAAAAAGAAACAAGCCTATCCTAAATCAAATTTTCATGATCTGAGAACTATATTCCAAAATAATAATGCAAAGACCTCCCTTCTCCAAAAAAAATGCAACTTCAAAAAGTAGATTATCCAAAAATTCCATACCTGTCTAAATTTCCATTCCTGTTCATGTTCTGATTCTCTTTGCTTTAATGGATCTTTAAAAAGCTCTGAATCAACCCGAGAGCTGGGATCGATGCTATCTTGCTGTTGCTGCCGTTTCATGGAATCATTTGACATCTGTACTTTATTAATGCGTAAAGCAGCTCTGTTATCTCTGGCTTTTTGCTTTGACAGAAGGAGAAAAAAAATCCCCAGATTATGTTAAATGTTTTAAGAAACAACATGAAACTATCATGAACTTTCTCTAATAAAAGAAAAAAAGTCAGGTAAAATAGTTGAAATACTGTCCTTCAGAATTTACAGCACCTCTCCTCCAAAAAAGGATCTAGACACTAACTCGTCTTCTCTCTTTATAGTGCATAGTACCTATCAGTTGAGGATATATTTCTCTCTATGTATTTGAATCAAGCGTAAAGATCTCAGGGGTGATTTAGTATTTTTCCTCCTAGTTTTCTTAATGCATCCTTAGAAATAATGTCTCCTTCGACTTAGGAAAAAAAGAGGCTGGGTGTGGTGGTTCGTGCTCGTAATCCCAGCACTTTGGGAGGCCAAGGTGGGTATAGCACCTGAGGTCAGGTGCTCGAGACCAGCATGACCAACATGGTGAAACCTCATCTCTATAAAACATACAAATTAGCTGGGCATGGTGGCACATGCCTGTATTCTCAGGTACTTAGGAGGCTGAGGCAGGAGAATCGCTTGAACCTGGCAGGTAGAGGTTCCAGTGAGCTGAGATTGTGCCATTGCACTCCAGCCTGGACAATAACAGTGAAGAGAAAAAAGGAAAAATATCCAATCAGTCTTAAAAAAAAAATCCGGATATTCGAAACTTATTATTAAAGAAATCATTTAAAAAATTCTGTCATTACCTAAGTAAAGTCAAGGTAAAACAAAACATAGCATAACAACACATCTATATATATGTGACAGAGCACATACACACATATGCTCTATCCAAAATAATCACTGTAACTGAGAATATGTGCACTGGGGAACAAGCTGGAAAATATATATATTTTTTTCAACAATAATACGGATTTAATATGCTTTAAAATGAAAGCAAGGATTCGGTTCCAGCTGACAATCCTAATTCAGCTCTTTGGGAGAAAATAATTTACCATATGAACTGTGAATCTTATACAATTACCTAATAGTTCATGGCAAAGATCATGTGTCAAATGCTGTTTAAAGATGTCTAAATATTTCTCTTTCAAGATGCACAAAGATTCTCTATGAAACCTAACAAGAAAAGAGGTGATTATGGAAGACACTGAGGCATGCCAATCCAGTCTCCAAATTTAGTTCAGCTGTCCCTCTATCTATGGGGTATTGATTCCAGGACTCCCTACAGATAACTGAAATCCACAGCTACTCAAGTCCCCTATATAAAATGTCATGGTATTTGCATATAACCTATCATATCCTCCTGTATACTTTTTCCTTTTTCCTTTTTTTTGACACAGCAGGGTCTTTCTCTGTCACCTAGGCTGGAATGCAGTAGCACAATTCTGGCTCACAGAAGCCTCAACCTCTCAAGTCTCTCAAGGAGCCGAGACTACAGGCATGTGCTATCATATCCAGCTAATTTTTTTTATTTTCCATCGACATGAGGTCTTGGCTATGCTGCCCAGGCTGGTCCTGAACTCTTGAGCTCAAGCCAGCTGCCCACCTTGTCCTCTCAAAGTGCTGGGATTACAGGTGTGGGCCACAGTGCCTGGCCCTTCCTGTATACTTTTGTCATCTTTAGATTACTTGTAATACGTAACACAGTATAAATGCTGTGTAAATCATTGTTATACTATATTGTTTGAAAAACTGTGACAAGGAAAAGAGTCTGTACAAGTTCAATATAGAGGTTTTTCTAAAATATTTCTGATCTATGGTTGGTTGAATCAACAGACAGAGAACTGATGGATACAGATGGCCACCTGTACCCTCTGCTGAAGAGATAAAACAATTTTAGAGTGAAATGAATTAATCCTGCCCCCTAAAACAGCTGATTTTCAATTTTCAACATTCTGGTTCTGTTCACTTGCTTATAAAAATGTCACATCTCTAATAAGATATAATGAGTTAGAAAATCACTATAAAAATAAAGTTGCTTGTTGTACAGGTACCAACAAGCATTTTCTGAAATGGAATTTTGTTTTCATTAACCTAAGATAATACAAATAAGGTTCAAGTACTGTATTTAAATATTTAAAAGATAAGAGTTTCTTAAAATACCACATATGGTGCTCTTTCCTGTGAGCTTGCTTTTCTCCACAATTTGGCAATTTGCTTCACTCTAGTAGTCCAATCTGCAACAAAAGAACAGAGTATAATACCTTCTCAGAGCCATGCTAATGATATGTTCTAGTAAAAACTGTTGATGAACTGCTGACAGTTAATCTTATTCAGGCCATATTCTCATAAGGTAGTAGACCTATATTAAGTTTTTTACAAAGAACAAAGATCCTGGCACACTGGAGGGCAAACAAATGTTTTCTAAAAGAAGTGTTGCCTTATTAACAACCTAGCTTGTAAAGTTGGGAAGTTTTTAGATTCAAGGGACAAAGTAGCAAAAAGGTAAGCCAAGAATAATAAATTCCCTCAACCACGTGAAAGCACCACAACCAAAGTACAAGTTTTGTGAAACATCTGCACTAAACGGAATTCTATCAATTTGATCTAACAGAAGTAAACATAGTCATAAATAAGCATCACATCAGCATCTGTGTACAACAAACACATGGAAAAGTACTGAGTTCAAACCATTTCCATGAAATTCAGTGTCATGATGATATACAAAATGAAGAAGCTTGAGTAAGAGCAACAGTTAAAGACAAATATAGAAATTATTTATTCTACATTACAAAAAGAAAGGACACTTCCAAAAAGTCAATGAAAATGAAAAATCAGTTAACAGGCCAACAGCTTTAGCACAGTATTTCATGAGGTTCTTGAATCACAAAGTAAAATTATTAAAGAAAATTACTTTTTAAAAAGCTGCAGCTCTGCTGTAAGGACAATTTGTGCTGACACAAAATGACAACATACCAACATATATTCATAAACAGCAAATGTAAGCACGGAGTTGAAGAATGGGACACTGCCTTCACAGTTTCCCTGCATCAAACCATTGATTTGTTAGATAATAAAGCATTTCCTTTATTACAATACATAATGAATAAAGTACCATGAAGACACCAATCCAAAAAGATACCTAAAAACCGGGGTTCATCCAAATGAAAAGTCACTTCCAGGTACCCCTCTAGTAATTTAAGAGCTTCTGTATTTATAGATAGCTGGAAAACTACTGCAAAACTGAGTCTGAGCAACTTTTTCAATCCTGGTTTGTCTGATACCATAAATTCAAAATAATAAAACTGCATTACTTGCATATATTCAATAATTGACATTTCATTAATCTAAATGTCTCATTCACTGATTAATCAGAATTTTCATGAACTGTACTATTATTTTATCATCTGCTTTTTTCAAGAGGCAGTAGTAATAGCTAGACAGTCAGGGAAGGCGAAGGGGTAAGAAGGGGAGACAATAATGAATTCATTTCATATAAACATTAGAATTCACTGATTTAGCCTAACAGTATTTTTGATTAAATGATAGTTTGAGTCATAAAATTTTTTTTAAGAATTACATAACACTGATGTCCGCATATTAATATTAAAAAAACTGACCTTCTCATTAATTGAAACTAACTTTTGGGAAATATGAGAATGGGTGCAGGGTCTAGGACAAAGTAAAATGCAAGATGTTGCTAGATATCCAGGGAATCTTCATGCTGTGGGTCATCATATTAGATGAAAATTAGTTAAGCTACCTCTCTATTGCAGTTAAAAAAAAAAAGTTATTGCACATGTGACAATGTTCATAAAACAGAGAGCAATATATTCATGACGTACCAGGGAACTCTTCCTTTAAGTTGGGAAAATTAATGTTGGTGTAGAGAACTGGTGCAACTGTTGCCATTTCACCCAGAGCCTCCTCTTTCTCCCACTTAAGTGTGCTTCTCTGGGCATTGGACATTGTGTCATTTTCTCCTTCCACAGTGGGAGCTGGTGATGTCCAAGAGTTGTTAGGATCGCTTGCCATTGGATTAAAGGCTGAATTTTTGTCCCTGGCAAAAAATAAATATCTTCACTTTATAAACATAAAATAACTTTCTAATATATGTTCAAGTACAGCTTTCATTAAAATCTATTATAAAATAGCCAGAAGTAACATATTTATAGCAAAAGCCACAATAAATGCAACACACGATAATATCATACACAATAATTTAAGCAGACTAATTTACATATAAATCAAACCGAAATTAGTGCAATTTAAGTTTCCAAAGGAAATAAGCCTTTTAAGTACCTGGCATCAGGATAAGGGGATTGTGCAATTGCAGAGAAAGTTCCCAGTCCACTTCCAGGTGGCAAAGAATTATGTGGGAGATGAGGACTAGGTCCAATGAGGCCATTCATGAGTGGCATCCGTGAAAAAACATCTTAAGAGAAAAAAATAATTCAGTTTGTATAATATTTATAAATAACAAGGAGCTGAAGTAAAGTTGACCCTTGAACAACATGACAACATGGTTATTAATTGCATGGGTCCACATAAACACAGATTTTTTTCAACTGAATGCAAATAGAAAACACAGTAAACGCTGTGCACAGGACCAACTTTTCTTGTACGCTAAGTTCCATAGGGCCAACATTTGACTTGAGTATTCTCAGATTTTGGTTATACATGGAGGTCCCAGAACCAGTCCCCCAAGTATAGAAGAGATGCTTATGCTTCTAAATAAAAACCTTTAATGCAATTTAAAAGTAGGATTTTTTTCAATATTATATTGTATAATACTTAAAGAGTGACTTTTGGCTATAAGATTTTGAAATACGATCTCTACAGCTGTGATTATTTCATTATTGTGTAATAGAAATAGCAAGTGCTCTGAAGTCCAAAAGCTTGGGGTCTGAATCTCAATTTTACCTGTTAGAAGTAGAATCTATCTCTATTTCCATAAACCAAAGGTATTCTGTTATTTATGTCCATTAAGAGAGTATATGCACAGCTCTAAGCACAGTGCCTGGTATGCAACAACTATTTGATACATATTAACTCTTAAAA
>NW_016107335.1:6808862-6825105 GCF_001604975.1 Cebus imitator | reverse complement strand
CCACCCGCCTCGGCCTCCCAAAGTACTGGGATTACAGGCGTAAGCCACCACGCCTGGCCCCTTATGTCTCTTTACAACACTCCTTCAAGCATGTAACTCCAGTCCTTACAGTGAAAGACTACTTGTCTTTCTTTTCTTTTGGGGGGAGGGGGCGGCAGCTTTCTGGCAAAATCAGAAAGTCTTCTAGACAAATTCTAAAACAAACATTGAAAGTCTACTTGTCTAAACTATTTGGAAATAAGCCAACTGTCTATACTGGAGCAGTTTCCAGAAAAAAGAACAACAAAAAACTTTCTGTACCTTCAAAAGGTCCTCCCAATTAAACTTGATGATTTGTGGAAATACGCAAGGCCCCTGTTAATTACTGTAACACTTAGAGCCATACTATTACAGGAGATCCACATCACCAATCAATTACAAAAATGGCAATTCAGAGTTGGCTAATACTTGGTATAACTGAAGAATTCCTAACCGGATCACCTGATTTTTTACCTAATGTCATACCATTAGATTAAAAAGAAAAAGGTCTCAAACACAGGCATTTTACAATACATAATGATCTTTCACCTAAACCACATCATTTGAATGTTATAACACTAGAGCGTACATAGCTCCAGTGTGTACGTGTAGATACTGGGGCTGATCACTGGCAAGTTTAAAGGATTTTGTTTCAAAGACTTACAGAAACTCTCTGACCTCCACAAATGGCTTATCCTACTAAATGCTGCAGCTAGGTCCATGGAATCAGGTTTTCACAATGGCAAATGTCTCAGGACACTTATATTTACTTCAAGGATTAAAGGCCAAGATTTCTGCTTTTTTTCAAAATAGAATGCTACATCTATTTTCAACTTAAGTGAAAAGCAGCTTCCATTAAGGCAAGGGTTCCCAACTCTGCAGCCACAGACTGGTACCAGTCCATAGCCTGTTAGGAACCAGGCCTCACAGCAGGTGAACAGCAGGCAAATGAGCATTACCACCTGAGCTCCAGCTCCTGTTAGACCAGCAGCAGCATTAAGTTCTCACAGAAGCATGAACACTACTGTGAACTGCGCATGCAAGGGATCCAGGTTGCATGTTCCTTATGAGAATCTAATGCCTGATGATCTGAGGTGGAACAGTTCCATCCCAAACCATTCCCAACCCACCAACCTGCTTTTGTGAAAAAATTGTCTTCCTTGAAACTGGTCCCTGGTGCCGAAAAGGCTGGGGACTGCTGCATTAAGGAATGTGAAATATTAATAAACATCATCAAATGTCTTTCATATTTTAGGATAAAAAAGAGTTTATTGGCAAGGAAGCTGTGATCCATACTGTAGCTATCAGTGTCATCTACTGTAACTACAATATTACTATGTTGCAACTTTTCCTAATAATATTAGCTATTATTTGGTAAGTACTTTATAATATGCTAAGCACTGTCTTAAAAACTTCACAGCTTCATGAAAATCCACTGCAATAGGTTATTATGTTCAGCCCCATTTAAGCAAAGAGGACACAGAGAAATTAAATAATTTGTTCAAGGACAAACAAGTAAAAGCAAAGTATTTCTCCTTATTTTATTCAAGAGGTGGTCTTTTTTTTTTTTTTTTTTTCAAGTCTACCATATCTACCCAAACTAGTCGTATTAGTTTATGAAAGTTCAAAAGTTTCTTCACAACTTTTACATAAAGGGATTTCAAGTTACTCTAATTTTGATCTTGAAAATTCTATTCTCTACTTTCTGAACTTTATTATCATCAGATAATAAAGCATACACTTATGTTATTATGTAATATTAGCTTACATATATAAGCATATATATATATATATATATATATGGTTGATATAGTGAGCAGTGAATTATGCTTCAGGCACTAACTGTGCCTGGGGTCTGCACAGTTCTCCTTCCTCAGTGCCCACTGCGGGGTGTTACCCCCAGCCTCCCCTTTCTCATCAATTCTATTGAAGTTACTCCACTGAAAATTACCAACCACCTTCTCACAGTCCAACGAAACAATGTTTTTCAAGTATTTATCTTACTTAACTGTACAACCTGTCTCTCATAATCGTTCATTTCCAAGATCCTATACCTCTCACTCAATGTCTCAAATCTCACTACTTTTTTCACTTTCACTTAACCTTTAAAAAGAAGATATGAAACATGTAATTACACACCTAATATAAATCAGATGAGTTAGGCATACACTTCATTACATTTAATTAAAAAGCATTCCTCAAGATTCTAAACTCAACTGGCAGTATATTCTCTTAATAAATCTCATCCTTCCCACAACTGCAATTAGCACAATTACAAAGATAATTCCTACATTTTCATCCATCTCCTTGACTAACTGCAACTGCCTCTAAGTCAGAATAGTGTATATGTCCCATTTCTACCGACCTAAAAGAGGTCTAAAACTAAATGCATTATACCTCCACTACCTTCTATCAGCACACACACTAAGTCCTTCTTTGTTCCATGGTGGGCCACTGGTTTATAGATACTGTAGTCTAATTCACTCTACTTTCTCCCTTTCCTCATACCTTCTATCAATTCAGTGGCACAATCCTACTTGTTCTAATGTCACTGTTTCTAGTATCTACTCCTTCCTTTCAGTCAGCACTTCAGTATCTTTACACAGAACCTACTTTTTAACTTAGTCTCAGCCACAATAACCTCATTAATACAACTCTTACTGTCCCAAATTTATTTCCAATATTGACACCAGAGCTACCTTAACAAAACATCTAAGTGATCAAATCACACCACTGGTGTGAGGTTTGCAATGGCTCTTAGAAGCCTAGAGGGAAAAGGTCAGCTGCCTCTGCCTATTTCTCATAGCCCTTTATGATCAGTACCAATGGCCACTTCCAGTTTTGCTTCCTTAAACAATGCCCACTTCCTCTGTTCTGGAAAATGTTAAAAAGTTACCATTCTTGAAAACCTATGTGTCACCCTATATGTAATTTGATTACACATTGTCCTTACATTGGAACTTCTATTATTTCAAACAAGAACAATGAAATCTTAATGATTCCTATGGCTGTACTTGAATTATACTGTACTATAATATACATTAGTTGTATACCTGAAAATCTACAGTAATAGGATGAAAAACTCCTAAGCATAGGCAGCCTTATTTCACCTTGTATTACACATTAATACTTTACAAAAAAAGAAAAAGAAGTCATCCTCTCAAGACCTTTTAAAAATGAGACTGCACAATGAAGAGATTTTCATAATGATTGTAAGATTTTTTAATAAGTAAATACAAGTTTGATTTTTTTTTTTTTTTTTTTTTTGAGACGGAGTTTTGCTCTTGTTACCCAGGCTGGAGTGCAATGGCGCGATCTCGGCTCACCGCAACCTCCGCCTCCTGGGTTCAGGCAATTCTCCTGCCTCAGCCTCCTGAGTAGCTGGGATTACAGGCACGTGCCACCATGCCCAGCTAATTTTTTGTAGTTTTAGTATAGACAGGGTTTCACCGTGTTGACCAGGAGGGTCTCGATCTCTTGACCTCGTGATCCACCCGCCTCGGCCTCCCAAAGTGCTGGGATTACAGGCTTGAGCCACCGCGCCCAGCCACAAGTTTGATTTTTAAAATACACACTTTCAGTTCAGAAAGACAGGTCATTTTTATATGTTGAGAAGAGAAATACTGAATAGTTCTTAATCGTTAAAAAAGCATATGGGGCTGGGTGCGGTGGCTCAAGCCTGTAATCCCGGCACTTTGGGAGGCCGAGGCAGGTGGATCATGAGGTCAAGAGATCGAGACCATCCTGGTCAACATGGTGAAACCCCGTCTCTACTAAAAATACAAAACATTAGCTGGGCATGGTGGCACGTGCCTGTAATCCCAGCTACTCAGGAGGTTGAGGCAGGAGAATTGCCTGAACCCAGGAGGCGGAGGTTGCGGTGAGCCGAGATCGCCCCATTGCACTCCAGCCTGGGTAACAAGAGTGAAACTCCATCTCAAAAAAAAAAAAGCATATGGGAACAATTAAGGCAAGAAGTAGTTATGATGAATATTTTACCCAAATGTAAATCACATGTTTGGTCTGGCAAAAATCAAGGTAACTGTATGTTTGGAGGCAAAACTTGTAAAAACTCAAATACTTCCACTATGTGTATTATGGTATTTTTTTATGTATATACAGGGTTGTTAGTGAAGGTTAAAAATTATTCACACCCTTTGGTACTTATACAAGAAAAGGATAAGATATCTTCATGTTATTCAATTCAGGATATAGTCATGAGGCAGTAACAAGAGGATTTAGAGAAATGTTCCTACGCTCAAATCATCAAAAATATATGCTGGCCCGGCACAGTGGTCCATGACTGTAATCCCAGCACTTTGGGAGACTGAGGTGGGAGGATCATGTGAACCCAGGAGTTCTAAACTGGCCTGCACAACAAAGTAAGACCCCATCTTTGCCAAATATCAAAAAATTAGCCAGGTGTGGTGATGTGTGCCTGTGGTCACAACTACAAGGAAGGCTAAGGACAGGAGGGATCACTTGAGCCCATGAGATCACAGCTACAGTGAGCTGTGTTCACGCCACTGCACATCAGCCTGGGTGACAGAGCAAGACCTTATCTCAAAACAAAAATACATATAGATATAGTTATATACACACCACCATGCAACTTCATAAACTCCTTCCTATAGGAGATTCCGATACCTGTACTAATCTTCCTATCTACTCATACAGCCCTTAATTCTAGGCTATCAAGCTTAAGCTCTACAGAAAGGGGGAGAAATTGGCAGGCAGCTAGCTGTAAGTAGGCAGAAGAAACATGAACAAAATAGGCAAACGTCCACAAAATTTCTTTTTTTTTTTTTAAAGATGGGGTTTCACCATGTTGGTCAGGCTGGTCTTGAACTCCCGATCTCAGGTGATCCACCCGCCTTGGCCTCCAAAGTACTTAGATTACAGGCATGAGCCACCACGCCTGGCCATTTTTTTTTTCTTCCCCCCCCCCCCCCCCAAATTTCATAGAGTCTACAGGGATAGAAAGGTCACTGATTTCTTATGAAAGTATGTACTGAACATATACTCTGTGGAAGGGCATATAAGCAAGATACAGATGACCCTTGCCTTTAAAGAGCTCACAATGTAAAGGGAGACCTTAATTACCCAAACAGGTATATTTGTGCCATATGCTACAAATGCAAACATGAACACGAGGATGGGGTGGTGACCGGCTAATCTCTGAGAGATGACAGTGAAACCAAGACCAGATTAATGCATACAGGCAGCCAGGTAAGCAGGGACAGTTCTACACACAGAGAAGTGCCTATGTGGAAAATGACTGGAGTGGAATGAGCAGGGAATGGGACTTGCAGAGGGGGAAGAGGGCAGGCACTGTTAGATCCTCCCCACTGCCAATGGATGGACAAAAGAATTCTGGTCATAGGATGATTACAAAATGACAGAGAATTTCAGGGAGACATGTGACTAAAGTTATTATTTTTCTATCATCACAAAAGGGTTTTTTTCCCTATCCGCTTATGTATGTGGCTGCTAAAGAACAGGACAAAACTTCTTTGCATATGTATATGCGCCCACATAGATACACACATGTGTAGATATAATACAGAACCATAAACTCATAACATACCCTGATTGTGTATTGGCAACAGCTGTGTTGGTGGGGGAGGCTGTGGTAATGGAGCTGGCTGAGTGTTCGCCGGACTAAGTACAGCTGTAAATAAGTCTTCAACATCCTTTCCACCAAGCTCTATGAGATAAAACAATAGTAGTATCAAGATTAAAAGACTATTATGGTCATGGTATGGGGAATGCCATTTTCATAAAATAGAAAACCAAAATGCACTTACCTGGAATTTTATATAATTTTCCAAGAATTGCTCCTATAACAAATTAAAAACACAGAAACATTAACAGCAACGAATTCAATATATTGATACAAAATAGCATTTAATTGACACAGAAATAATTGGAAGTTAAATTATAACCATGCAAAAATCTTTAAAAATCATATTTACTCAGGTTTTTTAGAAAGCCTAGATGTAGGGCAAATATTTTACCATCTGTGACCATTTTGTCTAGTTCGGGACTGAGGATCCCATCTAGCTGTTCTTCACTTAATGGTCGTGAACTCTGATTGACATTTGGCTGAGGCAAAGAGGAAGGATCATCGGTGACAGGACCAATATCTAAAAGAGTAAAGAAAATAAATTTAAAGGTACATTCAAAATACTCACACAAAAATGTATAGCAATGGCCAGGCATGGTGGCTCATGCCTGTAATCCAAGCACTTTGGAGGCCAAGGCACGCAGATCACCTGAGGTCAGGAGTTCAAGACCAGCCTGGCCAGCATGGTGAAACCCTGTCTTAAAAAAAAGAAAAAGAAAAATGGATAGCATTATTAACCTTTATTTAATATACAACAATATGATAAAATAGACAAAAAAGTCTAATTCTGAATCAGAATTCTCCTATCAATTTGGAGAGTCACTCAGTAAAAACTAGGCACAATATATTTGTAAACTTAAAGTGCCACATATAGTTCTATCTTAAGAAAAGTAAAAACATTTCCTGAAGAACAAAAGAACACGTCTGATTTTAATTTGCCAATTGCTACAAAAAAAAATTTTTTTTTCATTAAGAAAGGAGTTTATGAGAAATCGATACACAAATAATTGCTTTAATTTGGAAAATAGTGGTATCAAAGGTACAGTTCAATTATTATGCACAGTATGTAAAAAGGAATGTTTCATATAATGAAAAGCCCTAAAATTCTCAGTGTTTAATATTATCCTTTGTAAATAACTTCAATTATAGGCAATATTTTTAAAATATTCTGTAGGCACATTCTGATTATGTGCATTACGTTTATAAAATCATAACCTGCTGTAGCTCACATCTGTATTTTAACAACAGTCACATGTAAAAGTCGTTTATCATCTACTTTTCATGCTTTCTCAATATTATTACTATTAAAAAGTAAACATTTAGTCTGCTCTTATTTGATCATATATTAGGAACTAGCTCTGTAACATTTAGATATTACATATTAACAAAAATAAAATTATTCATTAAAGAAAAACTACTGAGAAAATCACTCAAAGTACAGAACAGCTATACTATGCTTTAGCCACACACAAAAAGGGAAAAGCAAAGTATGGATTAGTGACAAATTAGCACTACTGAAAAATAGCATGCACCTACAGGTTGTTTCAGCTGAAATTACTATAAAAAGGAAGACTACTTCTAGTCAGCCATCATCCATTGCTCAGTTTCTTACCAAATGGAAAAGGTGAGCTCTCAACCTGGAAAGTGCATAAATCAAGACCTATAAGACCCAAACCAAATAAAATGGATGATTACCACGGGAGCGGGAAGTGAGGGAAAATGCAAACAAAAGAAGAAACAAGATACAGCAAGACTTTAAGGCAACATGCCTTAAATTTGATGCAATTAGAAAGACAACAGAAATTAACTAACTTGCTATATCCCCTCCTAAAGCAGGAAAGCTGAGGTAGATCAAATAAAATGCTGAGTTCTTTGACAAAGACAAAAACAAAAACAAAGTTACTGGGAAACAGACAAAAAGCTAAACTTGTTCCACACACATACACCTCTCACTCATATCGGAAACCAGAAAAAGGGTAAACAGTATTCATATATACCTGAATGATCAACTGATTTTGCTAGATCATCTGAAATTATTCCAAGAATGTCATCATCTGTGTTTAAAACTTCAGAAATATCAGCTAATGGGTCATCAGCAGGACCTAAATATAGTTAAATACATTTTTAAAAATTTCTATATTTTCCCAGATATGAAGCCATTTGCTAAAAACCTAGAGTACAGCAGATACTCAGACAAGTGCTAGAATAGAAACCTGAGACTCTTAATTTTACAGTAAGAATTTTTCATAGCAAAGGAAATAACATTTAGAATTACAAAAATTTATTAAAAATTCAGACTATTTGTCTTGTGATTAATGTATATTGAGGCAAAATTTAAAGACCTATAGGTAACAAAAGTGAAAGAGAATAAATGCTATAAGAAACAAAGCAAAAAAAAAAAAAAATAACTAAAAAAAAAAAATGTCAAAAAAAAACATCAAGAAATTAAAACAGTAGGAAAAGTTAAAATATGAAAAACAAACCCATCACTCTTTAGAAATTCCTTGTAAAGCACACACAGGCCAGGTACCATCTAGTTACTTACTTCCAGCTTTGCTGTTCATACTGATTACTCATTCACTCATTTATTTTAAAAAAGTATTTCAGTACCCACAGAACTGTCCATGGATCATGCAACAGGCATTGCCCAGTCAGCAATGACTGAAACAAAATGCATGCCCTCAGAGGGCTTACTTTCTCGGAGGGAGTTAAGACAGTAAATAAATGAAAACACTGTAAGTGCTATTTAAAGAAAAACCAAGGAAAAATGATTAAAAATAAGCAGCAGGGATGTTGTATTAGACAGGGTTGTCTGTGAAGACCTTTAAGAGATGACTGAGCATAAAACTAAATGAGGGAGTAAGTTATATGCACAAAGAGGAGATAACTCTCCAAACTAAGGCAAAACAGACATAAAGCCCCTGGGGCAAGCCAAGGTTTGCCAAGAGAGGCCAGAGTGGTGACAGTAAGAAAAACTGTGAAAGGGATAAAAAGGAGGCAGCTGGGGCAAGATAATGTAAGGTTTTAGAGATCATGGTGAAGACTGGGTTTTATTCTGAAGCATAATGAGAAGTTGTTGGAAGGCTGAAAGATAGATGACTAATATTTTAAAGGGAACACACTGGCTGCTATATGTAGAACAGATGTGGGGTGGGAACTGGGGAAGTGCTGGCAAGATTAGAAAAGGGCACTGGTGCAGTCTGAGAGGTGAGGTGATGATAGCACTATGGTGGTGGGGAAAGGTGAGACAACAAGTGGCTGGCTTTGGGACATATTTTGAAGGCAGAGACAAACATGGATGAATAAAACAGAATGAAAAGTCAAGGAGGAATCTAAGGGTCTGGGACTTAACCAAGAAACCACTGGAACTCTTGTTTAGGCTAGGTTTAATAATTATATTAGTCATTCAGTAAAGAGAAAACTGACATTTTTAATCCATCTCAAGTGTATTTTTACTTAAAAGGGGGAGGAGGGCATAAATGTAATATGCAGATCAAATATGTCTATGAAACAGTCTTGGTCCCATTATACAGTTCTCAAAATATAATTCATATGTAACAAATCATATTAAGTTTTGTGTGTCCAAATATTCAGAAACTTTTTAGAGAAATTATTTCAATAATGTACTTTTCTAGACAACACTGCATGACCTTACTACCAACAGTGAGGCAGACTGGACATGGGTATGTGTACAAGAAGGGGATAAGATTGCTTCTAATTATTTCAAAAAGTCAAAATCAAAAATAAATGTCAATATTTCAAACCAGGATAATGCCAAGTTAATGAAAAGTCAAAATCAAAAATAAATGTCAATATTTCAAACCAGGATAATGCCAAGTTAATGAAGCAAGAATTACTTAACATCAAAAGTCATTTTTTTAGTGGAAGTTTGCCTTAAAATTGTTTTTCAAAATGAGTTTATAAAATTAACTGAGTAACAAATGCAATCAATGATAAAAAGGAAGCATATCAAAAGGACAGTAATTTACAACTGACGGTACCATAAAAATCCTAGAAGTGGGAGAAACACTGATCACAACACTTATATACCCCATGAGTTAAATTCCTACAGCCTTGCTGACATTGCTATTACTCTATAAATATATCAGGTTTGCATGCCTTTCTCTGACTGTTAATAGTTCCTATACGCACTGCATTTAGGACAATGGTTCTCAACCAGGGGCGATTTTTGTCCATCAAAAGGTATTTGGAAGTATCTGGAGATATTTTTTATCGACATGAGGCCAAAGATGCCGTTAAACATCCTTCAATATACCAGAAAGTGTCCCTCCCACGACGAGGAATTATTAGCTCAAACTGTCAGCAGTAAGAAACCATGACCTAGGGCAATATAGTAACACACTGTGCCAGCAAGTTCCTAACTACCCCTACATCCATTTTGGTTTCTCTGTTTTGAATTTAAGCTGTATGATTAACAGCAATCTAACTTAGATTTTTAGTTAAAAAATCATAGTTGGCCAAATTATAACCCCTCACATTGTTCCCAGCAAAGTGTAAACTAAACATTTTCCTTCACAACTCTTGATTTTGGTACTAGTTACATAGGTGAATTAATTTGCTACATCTTATAGATCTGTCCACTTAAAATAGTTCCACTTACTGAATGTAAGTTATACTTCAATACAGTTGTTTTTTAAAATATATATGAAGCCAAACAAAAACATTTCAAAAGGGTTTAATTGAAAGGAAGATGTATGTAATGATATAAAGAAAGTATCTGTGAATAATTCTACATACCGTGAGTTCCAGATTTCGCTGGAGCTGAGGATGAACTAAGTTGGGGATCTAAGGAAGAATCCAAGAAACCTGTGTTCATGTTTGTTTTATACGAAAGCTGAGCTGCATCTTCTGATAGACTATCTAAACTTAGCTTGCTTTGTCTACTTGTATCCAGAAGATCTTTTCCAAAGAAAGCTTCCTAGATAAAGATAAGCACATATAAAAATGGTTAGTTACAAAATTCTAAAAAGGAAATACATTATTCTGTCATGGTTTTTGACAAGGAAGCAGAAATAACAGAAAAGGTTTATATTTAACAATGCAGAAACTGAATACAAAAGCATAAAAACAATATGAAAACATCCTGTCAATTATTTTGTACAGATACCCTTATTTTAAAAATAAGATTTTTTGGTAGTTTTACTAGAGACAAAATTATGGAAATAAAATCACACAATTATGCCAAAGGTTTCTAGAAACTGCAGTATAAGAGCTTCATGAATATTATTAACTTTTATAGATTACTTGCAGAGGACAGAATAAAACTTGATGTACAGCTTTAATAATTACTTCAGGTAGATTTGTAATCTATTGATTCATATAACCACACTTACACTATAAGACGATTTACAGTATCAATCTGAAAGAGGGTTTTATAGTCAGTTTAGCCAAACTTATGTGTACAATATTTACAGCTACAAAGGCTTGTGGTTTTCTATTTATTTACACATATTAACATTTTTCCATTTCAATATACATTCAAGCTGGGTTCCTTGCAACTCCAAGATCCCTCCAAACTTTCAAAAAAAATCGATACCAAAGGCAAACAGAAGCACAGGTCGACCCCTTTACCCTGCTTCAACCAGAAACTCTGCTTTAGTCTGTTTCCTATGATGTGGTCTATCTGGAAAAAGGATCCTTCATGTGGGACAATTTTGCAGTAGTTATCAACATTTAACATACTCCTGCCAAACATGCACAAAAAAGTTCACGGTAGCAGATTTTGTAATGTCAAGAAGTAAAAATGGCCTTTACGTCTATCAAGAGGCCTATAACTAACTTATAGACACTCATACCACAAAATATAACAAATTTTTTTTTTTTTTTGAGATGGAGTTTCACTCTTGTTACCCAGGCTGGAATGCAATGGCGCGATCTCGGCTCACTGCAACCTCCGCCTCCTGGGTTCAGGCAATTCTCCTGCCTCAGCCTCCTCAGTAGCTGGGATTACAGGCACGCGCCACCATGCCCAGCTAATGTTTTGTATTTTTAGTAGAGACGGGGTTTCACCATGTTGACCAGGATGGTCTCGATCTCTTGACCTCGTGATCCACCCGCCTCGGCCTCCCAAAGTGCTGGGATTACAGGCTTGAGCCACCGCGCCCGGCCAAATATAACAATTTTTAAAAAGCATATAGTTCTGTGTTATCAAAGAAAAGCCCTATAATACATTACTAAAAGAAAGCAAGTTGAATGACACATACCACAAATTATAAAATACAGGTCGGGCATGGTAGCTCACACCAGTAATCCAAGTACTTTGGGAGGCCGAGGTGAGTGGATCACTTAGGCCCAGGAGTTAGAGACCAGCCTGGGCAACATGGCAAAACTCTGACTCTACACAAAATACAAAAATTAGCCAGGCATGCTGGCACATGCCTGTAATCCCAGCTACTTGGAAGGCTGAGGCAAGAGAATCGCTTGAACTCAAAAGGCAGAAATTGTACTGAGCTGAGATCACACCACTGCACTCCAGCCTAAGTGATAGAGTGACACTTTATCTCAAAAAAAATCATAAAATTTAAATCAAGACTATTCTAAGTTTGCAAAAGTAAATTATAAAAAAGTTTCTGAGGGATAAACGCCAAATTATTAACAATGCTACCTTCTGAGAAAAGACTGGGAGTGTGTGAAGTCTGGTGGAGGTAATGATATATTTGATTTGAAATTTTCACATTTCAAATGAAAAAGTTGTCTCATTATGAAAAATCTAAAAATCCACAAAACTAGAGCACCAGGTAGAAAAGGATTTGTTTCTTGTAACAAGTAGTGCGTTTATCATTAGGAAAAATGCTATACAGCAGAAAGCATTTTAGAAGTTTAGAGATCATTTATTTAATGCCTTCAAGTATAAATTTGAGAAATCTTAGATCATCATGAACAAGAATTCTGTGTAATGACTCATGGTGACTTTACTGGAGCTTATCAAAAACTGTATCACTCTTACTAATTTAGTGATAATTGATTTTCCATTCCCTGTAGGTAACATAAAGAGGTAGCTCCATCCACATGGTCTCTAAATGTCCAAGAAAACAGTACAATTACAAAGGCTTCCTTCATATCACACATCCACACACACACAAGCTGAAAGTTACTGATGTGCAGCAGAGGAAACAAGGCAGTTCAGGGGACTAAGATCAAAGCAGTAATTGGGAAATTAGATCTAATAATTTTAAAGGCTCTTTTGCCAAAGTATTGAACAGCCAGTTTTCATACTTGCATAAACACCTAAAGAAAGCTTCTTAAATTTAGATTACACTTTACAGAAGGATCAATAGGAAGAAAGGAAGGTTGCCATCACAATATTCCTAGAAAGGACAATTGAAAAGGGAGGTAAAGGAAATAGGAGAAAACAACAAAGATGCAGTGGGGAAAAAAAAAAAAAGGTAAGCCAAACTCTAAATGGGTTTTTTCCCCGACCAATAAAATGATTGTTTAAAAAAACAAAGGTGCAAACCTAGGATGAATGAGTATTTGAAGAGATTGAGGGGGAAAACATCTACGAAGGATATACAAAAGGTAAAGGACAGGTTAGGCACTTTACACAGACACTCTTGCTGAATCTCTGAGCATTTCTGAGAGGCAACACCGTATCACAAATGAGGAAAGTGGGACACTTTAAGGAGTTAAAACAAAATCACACAGCTGACTGGGAGCAGAATGGTATTTAAACCCTCTGATGTTAAAGGCTGAATTCTAACATGAACACTGCCAGTAAGATGTTAGTAGCTACTGAAAAAGAAAAGTGAAGAAGTTGTATGTTAGTTGAAAGGCAATGTATTTTAAAACCAATTAAACTAGTAATACCTAACTGGAAAATTAACTAAAAACGTAAATACACCTCAGGCAATGAAGGGTTATCTATGTAAGCCATAGTTTCACAGGAGGAACAGATCAGATGAATAGCTGTCCACACTGAAATTAGGATAGAAACTCAATGATAGTCTGTTCCAGTTCAATTTTAACATATGAAAAAACAGAGGCCAGGGAGGATAAATAACATGCTTAGGAATTATAATTATAATTATAATTAGCTAGATGCACAGCCAGATGTTTAATCTCAGTACCACCATATCGCACGTCCTTAAACTCCAACTTAATGTTTACAAAATGAACTAGAAAAATTTCTTTTTTTTTGTAGTCTACATCTATCAAACATAATTTCTTCATACTGAAAGATATTTTCCTGATGTCTGTTTTGGAAAACCAAAAGAATACTGCTTAAATCTTTGGCTCACCAGGCCTCTAGAAGTGGTAATGATGATTAATGCAATGGATTTGGCTGAAAACCCTATCTTTAATCAATGAATATAATTACTATAACTTACACTGGCAAAAGAAATTTCAACAGGACTTGGGTGTAGGGCACATAGCTATAAATGGCTTGGAAGGTTGAGTTTTTCCTACCCCAAAGTGTCCTTGTTGTATCTTGTAGAATACTTAGAAGTGAACAACCGGAATTTAAAAAGCAATTATGACAAGTATCAAAGCACACAAAAAAGTAAATTGAATTTTTATGGGCCCCTGGCAGGTTAAAATGGCATTTATTTTGACTAAATAAAAACAAACCCAGTAAAACATTAACAAGAACAAAAAACCTATGTTTGAAAACTCAATACATTTTATTTCCTAAATTAACAAATCATTTAAAATAATGTGAAGCAAAATATTACCTGTAAATAGGCAGGGAAAGTTTCTTCAAGCTTATTTTTCCTTTTTCGGTATCTCTTCTTTATTTTTTCGGTGCTTTCAGTAACAGAAACAGATTCATCAACTAAAGTATCTGGTAGCTGCTCACTCCAGCCTGAAACAACAGTCACATTTATAAATATGTATAATTTAAAATTTCCAGATAAATCTATCCAAGGTAATTTTATACCTTAACAACATACACACAGTTTCATATAAACAACCTTTTTCGACCAAAAAAAAAAAAATCTCAAAGCAAGTTTATTACTTTTAAGTATTATAAAATTTTCATTTCCTGTCTATTCAGTATATTAGCATGTTTCCTATTTTCTTAATAATCAGTATTTCTTTACAAAGCAAAAACTTATTTATTTACCACATTGTGTTAAAGAGTAAATAAATAAATAAATAAATACCCAAAGCTCATGAGTATGAGGAAATGACCACTTATAAACTATTAAGGGAAATTCAGTGGGTACAACTTTTTTGTAGAACATACTGAGAATACTCAACAAAAATCATAAAAGTTTGTCCTTCAATACAGCAATTCCAAGTTCAGAAATTTATTATAAATTAACTGTAGGATATATACATTGCAAAAACATGACTATGAATATGCTCATAAATATGCAATGAACACTCATTCTTGAAATCAGAAACGGAAATAAAACAAATTTTTGGGACTATGAAATTAGAAACAAGAACACAGCTTAAATCTAACAAATAGCAATCAAGTGATATTCTCAGATGCTTCATAATGGCAGGACAAACAGCACATCCCTTCTGAAAATATGGGCACTCTATCACCAGACTACGTAAGTGGACTAGTCTTCTGAAAACTAGAAACAGACAAACATTTTTTACAACTATCTTTTTAAATGTACCAGTAACTTGGCCAGAACATAAGGAACCCTTGAAGAACAAAATTAAGGTAAACAAGGAACCATGGAAGTAAGCAAAAAAGTAAAAGCTCTCTGAAATTTGCTGAAATCCAAGGACCTCAAACTCCAATTTTCAAAGCATTATGGGGAATAGGGAATAAAAGACAAACCATAAGGCCTTGCTCCAAGGCAGACAGGCCAGAGGTGATTTGCATAAAAGTAAGTCCATCAGGGACTCCATGCTCAGGGTCAGTTTAATAAGAAATACACCTACATACAAACCATCACTCGCCAGGCGCTGCTCACCACCAATAGCAAAAACAAACAAACAAAACCAACCAATCAAACAAACAAAAAACTCCTGGCCGGGTGCAGTGGTTCATGCCTGTAATCCCAGCACTTTGGGGAGCTGAGATGGGAGGATCACTTGAGGTCAGGAGTTTAAGACCAGCCTCACCAACATGGTGAAACCAGGGCTCTACTAAAAATATAAAAAATTAGGTGAGCATGGGGGTGGGGGCCTATAATCCCAGTTATTTGGGGGACTGAGGCAGGAGAACTACTTGAACCCAGGAGCCAGAGGTTGCAGTGAGCCGAGATTGTGCCACTGTACTCCAGTCTGGGTGACAGAGCGAGACTATGTCTCAAAACAAACAAATAAAAACTCCTTATCATCATGTCATGGAATTTGGTACTGGGTAGAAAAGTGAAAAAGGCTTCCCCGAAAATTCACAAACTAAATATAGCCTGAATGTATAAGAAATTTGAATTTATATAACATGAGTAGACCAAGAAACTTAAAGCTAACAATGTAGTTTAAAGTAGCCATGAGGTAGTATCACCCCAAGCTCCTGGAAGTAACAAATGCAATTCTGAAATAACCCACTTCCAATTCAGTCCTTACAATTTTCAAACAAAGAATATCCCAAGAATATGAATTGACAAGGCCGGGCGCGGTGGCTCAAGCCTGTAATCCCAGCACTTTGGGAGGCCGAGGCGGGTGGATCAC
>NW_016107335.1:6781294-6808676 GCF_001604975.1 Cebus imitator | reverse complement strand
AATTGACAGTAAAATAATAATAATGTGTGTGTATCTTACACAATTAACAGTGAAATAAGGCACTAGCAGACTAAGCCAGCAGATACAAAGAGTTGAATTAGATCTCCAAAGGCCTCAGATATTTTACATTCTAAATCTATTAGTCATATAAAAAAATATATATGACAAAGTCTCTCAGAAGAAATAACCTTTAAAAAGAAACTACAAAGTGTTAAAATATCAAAAACCGTTTCAAAAAGGAAAAAATTGCCTGTGAAATTAAAAACCTGGCTGGGGCATGGTGGCTTATTCCTGTAATCCCAGCAATTGCCAAGGTGGGCAGATCGCCTGAGCTCAGGAGTTTCAGACCAGCCTGGGCAACATGGAAGACCCCATCTCCACACACAAAAAAATTTTTTATATATATATAAGCTGGGTATGGCCAAACACAGTGGCTCACTCCTATAATCCCAGCATTTTGGGAAGCCGAGGCGTTCAAGACCAGCCTGGCCAACATGGTGAAACCCCATCTCTACTAAAAATACAAAAAATTAGCTGGATGTGGTGGTGTGCACCTGTAATCCCATTTACTTGGGAGTCTGAGGCAAGAGAATCACTTGAACCCAGAAAATGTCGTATTAGACATTTCCTGAAAACCATTACAGAGATTCCTTTTCAAAATGTTCAGTGATGTGGCTGGGCACAGTGGCTCATGCCTATAATCTCAGCACTTTGGGAGGCTGAGGCAAGCAAATCACCTCAGGTCAGGAGTTCAAGACCAGCCTGGACAACATGGTAAAACCCAGTCTCTACTACAAATACAAAAATTAGCTTGGTGAGCTGGTGGGCACCTGTAATCCTACCAATTCAGGAGGCTGAGGCAGGAGAATCACTTGTACATGGAGGCAGAGGTTGCAGTGAGCCAAGATTGTGCCGCTGCACTCCAGCCTGGGTGACAGAGCAAAACTCCACCTCAAAAAAACAATGCTCCATGAAGAGAGAGTCTTGCTCTGTCACCGAGATTGGTGTGATCATGGTACACTGCAATAACAACCTGCTGGGCTCAAGGGATCCTCCCACCTCAGCCCTAACTAGCTGGGACTGCAGGTATGAGCCACGATGTCTGGCTAATTTTTTATTTTTTATTCTTTATACAGATGGGGTTTCACTATGTTGTATTGGCTGGTCTCAAACTCCTGTCCTCAAGCAATCCTGCAGCCTTGGCCTCCCAAAGTACAGGGCTATAGGGTGATCCACCATGCCCAATCCTGATTCCTCATTTTTATTAATTCATCTAAAGTCAAAACCCTATTCCCCAGTAATGGAAAGACACTATTCAGAGAACATCCTGAAAATATCTGAAGTCTACTTAGATTCTATTTTAAGGGCTTCAAAATATATAATCACACAGATCATGACCATACCAATTATAAAGGCTTCAACAGAACCACTTCTCAAATTTAGAAAAGGGAGTACATTCTTAACTGATAGGCAGATACGGCTTAAGCAATGATTTAGCTTTCTTTGAAGCTCTAAGTGAAAACGACAAAATAATGATTTTAAGATGAATTTCTAAAATACTACACAATTTTGTTAAAAGTTGAGACACCAGGCTGGGTGTGAGGGCTCATGCCTGTAATCCCAGCACTTTGGGAAGCCAAGGTGGCCAGATGACCTGAGGTCAGGAGTTCAAGACCAGACTGGCCAACAGGGTAAAACTCCATCTCTACTAAAAATGTAAAAATAGTAGGATGTGGTGGCACACACCTGTAATCCCAGCCACTCTGGAGGCTGACGCAAGAGAATCACTTGAACCCAGGAGGCAGAGGTTGCAGTCAGCTAAGGCAGCACCACTGCACTCCAGCCTAGACGACAAAGGGAGACTGTCTTAAAAAAAATTTTTTTTTTAGATACCAGCTGGGCTCACATTTGTAATCCCAGCACATTTGGAGACTGAGGCAGGAGGATCACTTAAGCACAGAAGTTCTAGATCAGCCTGTGCAACAAAGTGAGACCCTGTCTTTGCAACAAGTCAAAAAATTAGCCAGGCACAGTGGCGTGTGCCTGTGGTTTCCAGCTATATCACAGGCTGAGGACAGGAGAATCGCTTGAGCTCAGGAGTGCAAGGCTGCAGTTAGTCATGATTATGAGACCACACACCAGCATGGGTGACATAGTGAGACCCTCTCTTAAGTTAAATAAATAAATACACACACACACACACACACACACACACACACACACACACACACACACAGCGGTATATGGTCACTTAGAAGTTTCTAATTACGTGATAAGTAAGCTAAAGCAGTCAAAGAAAGGCTTTGGAGATGACCAGAAAGCACCTTATGTAACTAAGTTATTCAGTCCCTAAAACATTTATATTTAAATATAGAAAATATATTTAATAATATAATATAGGAAATAAGAACTTGTTAAAAAATCTCAAAAGAATAAAGTCTGTTGGATTTAAGCCATTTCCTTATCAAACCTGACTACTGTATTATAGATGTGAATTTTATATGCACTCAAATCCTTCATCAATAAGAGGCAATAAGGCTGTGAATCTAGCATTATTATTATTTAGGATAGTTCTTTCAATAGAAATATCAAATCCAAGGAGTTAAATTTAAAAAAACATTTTTTTTTTTTAAAGTCAGTACTATACCATCATCTCTGCAAGGTAACTGCTCAGAAATAGAGCCTGAGGAATCTTTTCTGATCACAGATCTTTTGGTTTTCCCTTGTCCAGTTCGACTTCTTTGCCGCACCATAAATCCGCCAATACCTATCCAAAAAAGAAATTGGGTAAACAGATAAATAATTTCGCCCTGTATTTCCACAGTACATAGGATGAAATGGCTTAATCTTGAATAGTAAGGCATTTTCCAAAATTAAACCTATGCTAATCTAAATCAATAATCTGGTTTTTTTTACGTAAAAAAATAGAAGTTAAAAATAGAAATAAAATAGAAGTTAAAAATAAGGAAAAAAAAAAAGGCAATACCACTGTTATCACTTATAAAACAGAATACAGAAAGACCTGTGTGCACTTCCTCTTCTAAATGGTATCAGTGTAAATATCAAACAGTAAATTATGCTGGTTTATCTGACACGTATTATTAACTCATGCATCAAATTACAGTCATGCACCGCATAATGATGTTGGTCAACAAAGGGCTGCATGTAAGACAGTGGTCCCATAAGATTATAATGAAGCCGAAAAATTCCTACCACGTAGAGACATCACAGTGGTCGTAACACTGTAGCACAATTACTTTATTTTTTTTTTAATGAATTTAGTGTACTATATGGCCTAAGTGTGTACTAAGCTATACCATCTAGGGTTGTGTAAGGGCACTCAGTGATGTTCACACAAAAATGAAAATGCTTAATGATATATTTCTCTGAATTAAAGTGATGGATAACTGTATTTGTATATTAACTGGCTAACTGGTAGGTTAGCTGGAGTACAGACAATACAAACTAACTAGATAACACAAACATTCTTTGACTACTATGATTTCAGGGGGACGGTGTCTGGTGTTCCACGGTACAAGGGTATTTATACATGCGACACACGGAGCCCTGTGGTTAAAAGCATGGAATCTGGAGTCAGACTATGTAATTCTACTTACTCATTAAATTTGGGTAAGTTAGTTAACTTCTTAATGCCTCAGTTATCTCACTGGTTAAAAATGGAGGTAACACAAAGCAGCTTCTCATATATATGTTATAAGAACAAATAACGTAAGTGAAGTGCTTGGAATAAGGTCTGGTACAGTCAACACTATAAGCCTTTGCAAAATGATATTGCTATCTAGCAATATACTCTGTGACCTATTGGGCATCTCAGTTAGAGGGTTGACTTCCATGTGAGGCAGAGGAAAAGAAAAAAAAAAACAGTAAATACAAGTTCCTGGAAGAAATCTGCAATGTCTAAAAAAGTGTACTTATAAGTCTCATCATTAGGAAAAAATGAAATCATTTTCATAAAATGATTCAGATGCAACTACTCTTAGGTCCTTATTATAGATATAGCCCAGTTAAAAGACAGGTTATCTTTTAAGGTATCATAGAATACAAATGTAAGAAGGTTCCTCCTTATCTATCAAAAGGGATTTAGATCACTCTTACCAATAAAATATAAGCAACCAGAAGTATAAAGATTGTACCAATCCAATTTAAAACCTCACTGGTAGACAGACATTAATAAACTGCCTAAAGAAAGCCTACTCAACACCTGCAAAAAGCAGGAAAAAATTATTTTAAATAAATAAAAGCCTACAACTTTTGCACTGTAACAATTTCAGTAATTTTTTCCAATAAGGTAAATAAAATTGACGAGCAAGGCAACTTTTCTCTCCACTCCTCAGGCAGACAGAAATAAGAGTGCCAGTCATGGTATTAACTGGACTATAAAATCTAGGAGGCACAACTCTGTCCTGTTCCCCTTCACACTGTATACTTACTGGCACTCCTGCATAAACACTGAAGTAAGTGTAACAAAAAGATATTAGAAAGTGAGTACTGAAAATTAAAAGCATTACAGAAGTACACATCAAGAGGAAATATATAAATGGCCTTCAAAGTCCAAGTATGAACAAAAGCCAATGTAGCAAAGTAATAAAACGGTTAACATATGGAATAAGGCATTCAATAATGATTCATTGTGAAGTATTCACATATTCAAAATAAAGAACTCATGAGCTAAAGAGTTGTATTCAAACAGTTTACTTCTTAAATTTCTATGGACACATTTTTGTTTAAACAGTTCTTAATCCTGAATATTTCATTATAATTGAAGTCCAGTATTTTTTTTTTCTTAAATTAACCAAGAGTTGATGGTATCAAAATGTCTACCTCAGGACTGTACCTGGTCTGTATGGTTTCCTTTTTCTCTTTTTGACACCATCTGTTCCTTCTACTCCCTTAGTTTCATCATCCACAGCTTCCCGCTCAGGACTAGATTCTGATTTTCCATCACAATCCATAAGTTCTCCTTCTGGAAAAAAAGTAAATGTATACAAAAAATTAGAAAAACTTATCAAATACATAATCCCTAAATAATGGGGAATAAAAAGCAGGGGAGGCTGCTGAACCATTTTAATCGTACATCCCTGTTGGAAGAAAATGTATTAAAGGAGATAGAAAAGCCCCAAATGGTTGTAGAAATTGTGCTGCTTAGTACAGTGTTCCCAAAAAATAAAACATAATAATCAGAGAAGGGAAACACAGACAGAACTCAGAAAGACAATTACCCATCCAGTTGCACTTAACAAATTCACTTGCTTTTAATTACGCTATTTAGGTCCAGGTCACTACAGTAGAACTCTCTTCTGAGCTTCAACCACAGCCATAATTGAATATTACCCAGTTACTGGAAACTGTGTATCCAAAATGAACTACTAATTTAAAATAAACTTTCTTTTTCCTATGTTACCTATCATCATTAAAAGGCATGGAAATGTAACCTAAGAAGACAGAGACCTAGAAGACCATCATTCCTCATCTCCTTCCTCCCACAACCAAGACTCCTGAATACCTCTGAAATGCATTTTATCACTTTCTACTACCATCTTAGTCCAACCTCAAATAACTCACTATTAATACAACATGCTCCTATCTAGTTCCCCATCTCAAAGCTTATCTCTCTCCAGTTTTTAGAATTGCAGCATAAATAATTTTTCTAGAAATATGTATTAATTTTCTCCTTAAAATCCTTTCATGTCTTTCCAATGCCCTCAAAATAAACTTCAAATTGCAAGTCCCATTACAACAGTCTCTTGTAAACTCTCCAGCTTCATCTCACTCCCACCAATGAACTATATTCAGTTCTTTGAATCTATCAAGCTCTGTCTTCCACTATCTTCCCAATTTCTGCCTTCTACCTACTTATCTTTCAGTATTTATTCTAAATTCACTGTATTAAAGAATTCCTGATATTTAGATAAGGTTATATCAAACAGTTATATGCTCCTATATATGAATGCCATGCTTCATTTTAATTGGTTCTTTAAAGTCTGTGTCCCTGCTAGACTATATTCTCCATGAGAACAGGTACACAGACTGTCTTAGTAACAGATGTATTATTATCAGGATATCTAATATGTGTCCAATACTTCACTGAATGAGGGAAATGAAATGCATAGAGAATGCTGTTTTAGAGAATGCTATTTTAACACTATGATAATCAAATTTTTCTAAATTATATATGCTTTACATTGTATTACAGGAAGAAAGACATGTTTATCAAATACATTTTAAAATTAAGTTAATTGCTTCAATATTTTGAGTATTACAGATAACATATTTCTATAATAGCATAAACAGGGTATTTGTCTTTTTTTATTATATTTGGTCTCTATTTGAGGCCAATTCCACAACAATTTGATAATGGCTATAGACTTACAACTAAGCCATGAAAAGAAAAGTTTATAGGCCAGGTGAGGTGGCTCATGCCGCTAATCCCAGCACTTTGGAAGGCCAAGGCGGGTGGATCACTTGAGTTCAGGAGTTCCAGACCAACCTGACCAACATGATAAAACCCTGTCTTTACTAAGAATATAAAATTAGCTGGGCGTGGCGATGCAAGCCTGTAATCCTAGCTACTCAGGAGGCTGAGGCAGGAGACTGGCTTGAACCTGGGAGGTAGAGATGTCAGTGAACTGAGATCATGCCACTGCACTCCAGCCTAAGCAACAAGAGTGAAACTCCATTTAAAAAAAAAAAGTTTATTTACTGAAACATAGCAAGCACCAAAGATGACAATGCCAATTGTTTACCACCTAAAAGTTAATGATGGAATGTTGGGTTAATGTAGCAGTCTAAATTCATATATTAAAATTTCATTCTCCTGAAATCCTACTAAAAACACACAGAAGCAATCTATTTTTAAAAGAAAAAAATCAAGCTGGAACATAGTGGCATGCCTGTAGTCCCAGCTATTTGGGATGTTGAGGTAGGAGAAAAGAATTGCTTGAGCCCAGGAGGCTGAGGCTATAGCTATGATCACGCCACTGCATTCCAGCCTGGGCAACAGAGTGAGGCCCAATCTCCCCCACCCCCCAAAAAAAAAAGACAACAGGAAAGGAGAAAAACAACTTAACAAAGGCAAATTCTCAGTTGAGAGCAAAGAACTGAAAAAAGAATCCAGTTTACAACAATCCTCAGAAGGCTGAGAAACTAGCAAACCTGGCTACCTTTGGAAATAACTGGGAGAAAACGGAAGCAACAAGAGCTTTATTTAATTACCTACAGAAGTCAAACTCCCTACACCTGCTTCCTGGGTTTACACACTGAGAAGCTGCTATTCTGATTCATGGGATGCAGGATTGCTGGGTAACCTTAAACTGAACAATGGGATAAAGATTGAAAACAGGACCAAGAGGCCGGGCACGGTGGCTCGTGCTTCTAATCCCAGCACTTTGTGAAACCAAGGCAGGGGAATCACAAGGTCAAGAGATCGAGACCATCCTGGCCAACATGGTGAATCCCCATCTCTACTAAAAATACAAAAAAATTAGCTGGGTGTGGTGGCACGTATCTATAGTCCTAGCTGCTCAGGAGGCTGGGGCAGGAGAATCACTTGAACCCAGGAGGTGGAGGCTGTGGTGAGCTGAGATCATGCAACTGCATTCCAGCCTGGTAACAGAGTGAGACTCGTCTCAAAAAAAAAAAAAAAAAGGACCAAGAAACTATAAGCATACTAAATACTGACAACCCCATCCCACCCGCTCTGCCAGCCCCGGCACGTTTCCCCATTACATTCTCAGAAAGGTAGAAGCCAAACCTCTAGCCTCCAAGTATGAGGTTTGAAAAGACTGTTGTGAGGAACCTCATCAGTTCAAGAAGAACATCTAAAGATAATGAAACCACTAGGTTCCCCAAATGGTCAGCACAGATCACCCCACTAAAGTTAAAAATCAACAAGCACCACCACACTCTGAAAGCTTTCCAATTAACTACTTAAATCCTTTTTTAAAAAATAAAAGTATTATCTATCCAGTCTCCATCTTTAGTTTTTCACTTTTAATCATGCACATACAATAAAGATTATCTGTTGATGGTCTATAACAAGCTTGTCCAACCTGCAGCCCACGAGCTCTATGCAGCCCAAGAGGCTTTAAATGCAGCCCAAAGCAAATTCGTAAACTTTCATAAAACATTATGAGATTTTTCATGAGTTTTTTTTGTTTAAAGTTCAGTAGCTATCATTAGTGTGTTTTATGCATGGCCCAAGACAATTATTCTTCCTATGTGGGTCATGGAAGCCAGAAGATTGAACATCCCTGATCTGTAACATAAAAGAAACCTGAGAACATAAAAGACAATTTGGAATTAACAGACTAGCAGGAAGAAAAAAACCTTAAAAAAGATTAAAATCCTCTGAGGAATAATATAAGACACCCATGAGGCAAGAATAGGATGCTACAAAAAAAAACATTCAAAGGGAAGAAAGAAAGCTCTTGAAATAATTGAAATAACTGAAGTAAAAAAACTCAGTAGAGGAAAATAAAATCAGGACATGAATTGCAAAGAAGCAGAGAAAAACTGAGTATGTTTCAAGTCTGAAAAGTAGAATTCTGGAAAAAAATTGTTATCAATAATATAATTCAAGAACATTTCCTACCATTGATGATGTAAGATGGCAGGCTGAAAGAGACCACCCAGTGCCTGACAAAACAGATTTTAAAAATCCAAAATAGACAAAAACAGACATATCCTCATGAAATTTCAGAACACTGAGGATAAAAAATTTCCTAAAATCCTAAGAGCTTCCAAAGAAAACACAGGTCACATAGAAAGGATCAAGTTCTTCATATACTAGAAACTAAAAGACAATGGAACAATTAACAAAAAATACTAAATGAAATTATATTTCCAAAGTGGAAAAGATCAGTCATGTAGGAAGATAAAATAAAGACATTTTCAGAAGTATATAATGCCCCAACTTACCTTCCACACATTCTGTGTCAGGGAGCTATGGAAGATACATTTTACCCAAATTGAGGAAAGAAATAAGAGAAATTCATGAAACTGCAGAAAACACATGCAACACAGGAGAGAAGAGAAGATGATCTCCAGGATGATGAAGAGGAGATTCCCAAATTAATCATATGTAATAGTTTGTGGCCAAATCAGCAATAGATCTAGTACAAAGACCACCTTTCACCTGAAAGAATGCACACAAGGACAGTGAAAACCAAGAAGGCACTTTTATTGATGAGGTTCCTAGTGACACTAGTAAGCATATATGTTGAGACAAATGGCACAAAGTAGCACATACACTGCCCTAACACAAGTGGTATCACAGAAGGCTCAAGTCTCTTCCAACCAACATCTTCACAAGTGCCTTCTGATTCTGACAGGCTGCAATAAAGAAAAAGACCATATCACCCAAATACGAGAAATTCTTACACACACACACACACACACACACACACACACACACACACACACGTACATAGATAACTAATCTCTGGAAGGTTATAAGCAAACAGTGGTTCTTTCCAAGGAAGGGATGGCCAAAGACTAATTTAACACTGTTCACTCTTTTAAGACCTTTGTATTTCTTACAACATGCACAGGTATTACCTATTCAAAAACAAACCTGTAATAGGGAAAGACTGAAAGCTTTTCTTCAATATCTGATACAAGTCAAGGAGGTAGTAGGACTAGGAAAACTAGACATCTATAAGCAAAAGAATGAAACTGGACTCGATGCCTATCTTACACATCATACACAAAAAGCAACTCAAATTGGATTAAATATCTAAGACTTGAAACCATAAAGCTCCTAGAAGGAAACATAGGAAAAAAAACTCTTTGATATTGTCCTTGACAATAATTTTTTGTATATCATACCAAAAGCTCAGGTGGCAAAAGCAAAAATAAGTAAGCGGGACTACACCAAATGAATGAGCTTCTGCACAGCAAATAAACAACAGGGTAAACCACACATCTGATAAGGGGTTAAAATCCAAAACATATAAGGAACTCACACAACTCAGTAGCAAAAAAAAAACAAAAAAACAAAAAAACAAAAAAACAAAAAACAAACAAACAAACAAACAAACAAAAAACCCCAAATAACTGTATTTTAAAATGGGCAAAGGACCTGATAGCTATTTTTCCAAATCCACACAGACGGTCAAACGGTATATGAAAAGATGCTCAACATCATAATCATCAGGAAAATGAAAACTAAAACCACAATAGATATCATCTCATGTCTCTTAGAAAGACTACCATCAAAAAGCAAAAACATAAGTGTTGGTGACGATGTGTAGAGAACAGAACCTTTGTATACTGTTGATAGGAATGTAAATTAGTGTAGCCATTACTGAAAACAGTATAGAGGTTCCTTAAAAAAAAAAAAAAAAAATACAACTACCGTAAGATCCAGCAATCCCTCTGTTGGGCATATATTTAAAGGCAACAGAATCAGTACCCCACAGAGACATCTGCACTCCCACATTCACGACAGCGTTACTTACAACGGCCAAGATATGGAAACAAACTAAGTGTCCTAATGGACAAGTCACTTATCCATTCAAGGATAGATGAATAAAGAAATTGTGGCACGTGCATATACACACCACAATACAAGTCCTCCCTTAACGTCATCAGTAGGTTCTTGGGAACTGAGGCTTTAAGTTAAATGAACATATAGCAGGTCCTCAAGTAACACTGTTTCCTTCAATGTCATTTTAGTATAATGCAATGAAAAAAAATTGGTTCTGTCATACTTTTTTGTCCTCTTAATCAGTTTCCAAGAACCTACTGATGACACTGAGGACTACACAATGGAACAGTAACCCTTAAAAGAAGAGATAGTGCCATTTGTGATAACACGAATGAAACTGGAGGAAATTATGCTAAGTAAAGTAAGCCAGGCACAGAAAAAGGCTGTATCATCTCACTTATAAGCAGAATGAGAGGCAGCGAGGAGAGAAGCTGAATACAGAGAGAGTAGATGGTGGTTATCAAGAGTGGGGGTGGGGGATGGGTGGGATGGGAGGAAGTAGGTCGGAGGGTACAAACCTGCAGTTAGGTAAGATGAGTAATTCTAGAGATCAAATTATTATACAGTATGAGAGCTATAGTTAATAATATTGTATACTGAAAATTTGCTGAAACAGTAGATTTTAGGTGCACACACACACAGAGTAACTACAGAAGGTGGAAGATACAGACATTTATTTGACCATAGTAATCATTTTAGTATGTATACAAAGCATGTTGTATACCTCAGATACATATAATAAAAATAAATGAGGAAAAAAAAACCCATCTTCCACCTGCCAAAAACAGTTTCAAATGCATATAACTTTGGATTGAGCAAGGAATTTACCTTTGTAGGTGACTATACACATTATAAATATGCCAGATGATTCACTGTACTATTCACAGTAAAAGACTGAAAGAAACCCAAAGGCCTATCAACAGAGGAAAGAACTGGTAAATTAAGTAGCTTATAGCCATACAAAGGAAAACTGCAGCCATAAAAGAATGAAGGACAGTAAAAAATAGTAAGACAAAAGGAATTTAAAAAAAAAAAAAAAATATATATATATATATATATATATATATATATATATATATACACACACACACATATTTCCTTGTACCTGCATAAAATACATCTAGAAGATTATACAAGAAACCTCTGGAGGTTTCTGGAGATGTAAACTAGGGGCATGAAGGCAGGGGAAAGGGAGAGACTTCTCTGTTTGCCTTTTCATTCTTTTCCAATTTTAAATCATTTGAATGTATAACTTGTCTAAAAATCAAATTTTTAAAGTTGAGGGAATTAACAGTACAGGAAGTAACAAACCTCAAGAAAGGAGCCACCTTCACCAGGTGGATAGTTTATCTCAGTCTTCCCACTCTCCAACAGTCAATAAATGCTAGTCCCCTTCCTCCACTCAGTCTGCCCTACCTCCTGGCCTACTGGAGCCTCAGTGCAGTCCCATTTCCACGCCTCCCCATACATTGTGATGGTCTATCTGGGGCCACCAACTGAGAGGAAGTGTGCTGTGTTTCCATTCTTGAGACACACAGTGTTTTTATTTTCTTGAGGTTTGAGATTTTTTTTTTTTCTTGCACTAACAGGGTTTCCAGATCCCAGCAGGTGAATGATAAAGAAATAGGCTTTTACTGCATAAGGCATTTGTTTCTGAAACACCAAAATGATGATGTAAGAAGTGCTTATTAGAAGAGTTAAAAACCAATAGAAACAAAAAGTCATAGGTATTACTGCAATACTCCAGGAGCATCAATCACAGTTTGGGTTCTGTAGATGTGTGTAATATAACATGTAATATTACATTCTGACAACCTCAAGTCGAAAACTGCACAGCTCAGGATCACTTACAGTCAATACTACTTTTCAATCTTCAATTTTAATTCATCAAGTCTCTCCCTAATGTACTGTACTTTTTAATAAGGGAAACTGACAGATATACTATAATACAGAGGAAAACATTTACATACTCTTTCATTATAATTTTTCCATAACTTCCAAAATGAAGAAAAAGACATGGAAACATTAAGTTTGGAGAGTAACTGTGGCAGACAATCCCCCATCCTAAAAAAGTTCAATTACTCAAAACACAGGCACAATTTCTTACTAACTCAAAAGGAGCTAAATTCACACGTAAAGACAAGTGTGGATGTCTGGTGAGTTCTGTTGGACACAGAACACAACTGCTGAGGCACTGGTTAACCACTTATATTCTAATAGCTCCTGGTTACTGAGCACGCTATCTATAGGAAGAGCCAGTGCTGGGTGCCTTGCATGCATCCTTGCACCTCATCAGCACAACTATCCTATAGGCTCACCCTGGTTCATCTACTTTATAAATGAGAACACTAAGCATTAGAGAAGTTAAAAAATTTGCCTAAAAACATCCAGAATAGAGTTCAACATTGCCCACTACTTCATAATGCCTTCCCAAGAGTACCGAGACATTATCAAAACATGTTAAACAGTCTAAATCACAAAAATTTTAGGTTTAATACAAAGCACCCAGAAAAGGGCAGCTTTATTAGAAATCTCAGCATAATGCAGTAAGAACTTACAATGACTGTACCCTTTTTCTATTTTTTTCTCCTGTACAAGCATATTAAACACCATAAAACTTATTTTAGGGGAGTGTGTGTGTAGTTTCAATATAATATAGTAATCTAAAACACTTTTAATATGGCAACGTGAAACAATGCTAAATTTGGAAAAAGGATTTTTATTTAGCAAACAGCAGAAAGCAAAAATGTTGTCCAAGTAATATGGATTTATTTTATCCCTAGGAATGTACCTTTCCTTCCACAAAGGATTTGAGATCCTGGCATGTAAATGAACACAAGGGACTGAGTAGTAACGAAAATACTGTATAATCTACTCCTTAAATTCTAAAATTGTCTTAGCATTTTGAACATCCAACACACTAAACAGTCACCTTTCTTCATATTCAATAAAAATAAGGAGCTGGGTGCAGTGGCTCATGCCTGCAATCCCAGCACTTTGGGAGACCAAGATGGGCAGACCACTTGAGGCAAGGAGTTCAAGACCAGCCTTGCCAACATGGTGAAACTCCACCTCTACTAAAAATATAAAAATTAGTTGGGTGTGCTGGTGCACGCCTATAATTCCAGCTACTCAGGAGGCTGAGGCATGAGAATCACTAGAACCTGGAGGTGGAGGTGAAGTGAGCCGAGATCACGCCACTACACTCCAACCTGGGCAACAGAGCAACACTCTGTCTCAAAAAGAAAAAAAAAAAAAGAGAGAAAGAAAAAAAACAGGATAAATTCAGGAAAATACTGTATATTCAATTACATAAATTCTAAAATTGTCTTAGCATTTTCAACATCTAACACACTAAACAATTATCATTTTTCATACTCAGTAAAAATAAGGACAAATTCAGTAAATTGAGATAGGCTATTTTATCATGTAAATTTTTAAAAAAAGGAAGGGTAATTTTTCAGCTGATTTTCTTTTACCCTGATACGAGTCAATGAGAGAATATGAAACCGAAACCTATCACCCATTTCTCAGTGTTATTTTACAAATGGTAGTCACAAGGAAACCCTTCAAAGGTCTTTTGTGCTATTTATAAAAGGTATTATAATCTCGTAATTTGGGAAACAATGTGTACTATTATCAACAAACCTTTCATATTTTGTAAAATGGAACACTTCCCAAATTTAAGAGACTATGGAAACCTTTTTCAGACATTTTTTAACATCCTCAGAAATGGAAATTTATCAGTATACTCTGAATAATGCTGATCTGATCAATTCCTCCTAAGTATATGGACTATTTCTTCACAAACTCCAAGCCCTCAAATCAAATTCTCTGTTCAATGGTATCCGAAAATCAGTTATAAACAAGCATAAGAAAGCTTTTCTCCTAGGAACATAGACCCAAAACACACTACCACAAAACAAAAATTATCAAGAACATACAAAAGACATATCTTTTCAAAGCCACAATTATCTCTCACTTGGACCACTGTTCCTAACTGATCTACCTGCCGTAACTCTTGTACCCAACTATCTATTTATATCATAGGAGAGTGTTCCTCTTAAAATATAAATAAGATCATGGTACTCTTCTTTTCAGAATCATTCAGTGGCCTCCTATTCCACTGCTATAAAGCAGAAATTACTGACAGATCACCTTACAGTTCTGAGCAACTGACACATCACCTTATGGTTCTGGGTGATACGCTGAGCCGCCCTTCTTGTCCTCACATTTCTAATCTTCTCACCTTCTGACTGGCCCCTGTGCTCACTCTGCTGTTGCCACAATACTTTTCAAACATGCTCAGCACACTCTCACCCAGGGCATTTGCACTGGCTTCCTCACTGTTTGGGATGCCCTTCTCTCAGGTAATCAAGTGGCTCGCTCACTCACCTCTTTAAAGTCTGTGCTCAAACACTGCTTTCTGTTCATATCCTCAACACCAGTCTATACTTGCTTATTTCTGGAAATGGAGTCTTGCTCTGTCACCCAGGCTGGAGTGCAGTGCCACAAACTCAGCTCACTGCAACCTCTGCCTCCCAGTTTCAAGCAATTCTCCTGCCTCAGCCTCCCAAGTAGCTGGGATTACAGGCACCCGCCACTGCGCCCAGCTAGTTTTTGTATTTTTAGCAGAGACAGGGTTTCACCATGTTGGCCAGGCTGGTCTCTTAACTCCTGACCTCAAGTGATCTACCTACTGCAGCCTTACAAAGTGCTGAGATTACAGGCGTGAGCCACCACGCCCGGCCAGGCAATTCCTCTTAATCAAATCTTATTTTTACCATGGGACTTGCCAAACATATTATAATTAACTGATTTATGGTTTTTTTCAGAGTTTTGTTACCTAACATTAAATAAAAACTCTATATGCAGAGAATTCTACCTGCTTTGTACACTGATATAATTTCCAACATCTGACATACAGTAGTTATTCAATAAATGCTATTGTCTCAACATCAGCTGTGGTGGCACATGCCTGTATAGTATCAGCTACTTGAGAGGTAGGAGGATCACTTGAGCCCAGGAACTGGAAACCAGCCTGGGAAAAGTAACAAGACACTACCCCTTTAAAAAACAAAATAAAACAAGAGCCCATTAAATGAAAATATAATGGAACTAAAATAAGTATCACTTCATTTATAAGTCAGCTGAAAATAACCACCCTCAAAATGAGCAAACCTATAGTAATTCTCTTTAACTCATATTAAATTTTAAATCACTACTAAAATATTTTGCTACCTCAAGAATTCAGCAGGCTGAGGACAGTAGATTCCTTAAGCCTAGGAGTTCAAGACCAGTCTGGGCAACACAGCGAAACCCCATCTCTATAAAAAAAATATAAAAATAGCTGGGCATGGTAGCCCGAACCTATGGTCCAGGCTACTCAGGAGGCTGAGGTAGGAGGATCGTTTGAGCCCAGGAGGTAGAGGTTGTAGTGAGCCAAGATCATGCCACTGCACTCCAACCTGGACAACAAAGTGAGGCCCTGTCTCCGCACCCCCTTACCCAAAAAAAAGAATTCAGCTAGAAAAATCTTATTTAGTTTGATGAAGAAATTGTTTATAAACCAATAGATTATGATGCACACTGAATATAAATTTGTACCTGAAGTAATATTAAATGACAGTTTTTCCATTTTTAGAATGTATGCATCAAGTTCTACCTTAACTTAAACATGGTACTACCCAAGCTCACAGTGTCTGATAAGGTTTATGTTGTTATCTAGCAAACTAAAGTCAAGCCCTCTGTATTTCCCCACCTGTGATCTTCAAAGATATGGTGCTCCCTGAGATTTTGGTAAGGTAGGTCTGTTTTAAAAGGAAGAGAACCTGAAAAGGGAAGGTTTAAGAGGCTCACTCATTTGGAAATGGCAAGGGTCGCAGCAGGGGTTATCTAACTCAGTATGATTTACCCTTTTGTAAATCATATACATATTTCAAAAGTTACTTTATATGCTTTAATTCTTGCACACATATTTCATGGAAAATAAATTAGTATTACCTCGACTATCATCCATTTCACCATCCCTTGAATGCTCTGATTGGATGTCTGGAGGGGTCTGAAGGACGGCCACGCTATTCTGATTTATAATCTTCAATTTCAATTTTGGTTTTGACCGTTTTCTTCTTGGAACTGTAACTGTGAGGCTCTGTAACTGAGTCATCCCTGATTCAGTCAAACACACACCATCCTGGGTATAAGTCTTGGGTGGGTCTAAAATTACAAAATCCCAAGAATACAAATTTAAACTTTCATTTTAAATTTGATTGATTATTGTTCCAAAATACCCATGTCAAGGGAATGTGACTGTAGTTCTAGAAAGTAATTACATATCTATGAAACGCATGAATAATTACTTCATGATACCCAATAACAATGGCTCAAACAACTTCCTTGGATTATAGGCAGAAAGCCTGCATGTTTTTTAAAAATGGTCTTCCTGGCATTTCTATTTTCATGTCCCAATAAAAAGAGTCAGAAAGAGAGCATGGCAACTAAACACAATGCTCAGCTAATCCACTATGGCCTTTTCCTAGAAAAGACGAAAAGATAGAAATCAATTTACACAGAAGAGAGAATACTCCAGAAGCTCATGTGGAAAAACCAGAGTATCAACATAATAGGGAGAGATAATAAGTAAGTACAAATCCTGCAGACTTAATTTTAAATGTACATAACTGTTGTTCCTTAGAACAATTCCTGTACTATCCAAATGTTTATGCATCAGATGCTATTAAATACAAGTATTCAAAAGAATGATTGTTTAAGAGTATCATATTAATCACCATTCTAGACTAATTTATAATTTTAAAAATTAAGAGACTGAATTAATTCTAAAAGAAATCTGTTTGCTAACTAGGCCTTATTTTCTGTTGACAATTAAGCACAGTAATATATGAAACCCAACCAAGTATGGCATTAACAGTTATTCTAAGAGCTGTTATTTTTGTTGCCAACTTGCTGAAATCTATAGGAATACTGCCCCAATAAAGCTGGATGACATTTTATTTATAATTACGGAAATGATTACCACTGTTAGGGAATTTGGATTGAACACCCATATGATTGAAGCAGGTTTCACATGTGGTAAGCCACTTACGTAAAAATTAAGCAAAGTAAATTTAATTAAGTAAAGCATTTCAAATTTTACCTAGCTCTTTTACTTTTGTGACAATTTGTGCTACAAGAGAAGATTCACAGCAGTCTGAGGAAGGCACTGAAACGAAAAAAAAAAATCCAGGTAATTTTTTTCAGAAAAAGTATATTTAAATACTTATTTATGATTAAAATTTGTTTCTATACTCACTTTATTAAAATAAATACTTGAACACTAAAGTTAAAAGTGGTTTTTAAAGCAACAACAAACAAGAAGTGGTGAAGGAAATATGTCAGGAAGGGAAAACTGGCTAAGAATCAACATACTGGATTTTGACATACTGCCAATAACTACAAGATCGTGTTCCTTGGAAGCAAAATTATAGTTTACATCTGAAGTATATTTTATAGTTTCATGTAAATTGTTTTCTTAAAAGTTGTCATAAGAAGTCATGTATAACAAAAAATATTTTTCATAAATTACTTGAAGTTTTACAATGACAGAGTAGAGCTAAGTTAATTCACTGGTTATGGACAATAAGGTGCAAGTGAGTTGTACAAGAGTGCAGACTCAGAGTTTAAATTATTCTCTTACCATTAGACGCAGGCATATAGGGTCTGCACATGCTACAATCAAAACCAATGTCTGCTACATTTTCCACTTCTTCCTCAGTATTTAAGTTTTGACAAACTGCATGCATCCATCTAAAAAGACCATATTTGTACATTTTTAAAGAAAATGGAATATACTAAGAACTGCTACCTTTTAAAACGTTAACACTGACAGTCTTCAAACTTTAAAACCCTAAGCCCCACATGCTCCTCCTACCTTGCCCTTTTCTCCTAACTATCCCTATTAACAGAAAGCCTTACATAGAGCTAAGGAAAAAAAAAGGGGGCGGGGGGGAGAAGGAGAACAACTATTAGAGAAGAAGCAAAGCACAGTACATAAGAAAGTTCATTATTTTATCATATATTAAATATTTCAAAGACAGCAAGGAATCTAGTTAGGGCAAACAGAAAGGTATTCAGAAAACTGCAAATGGCAGTGCTAGCATATATGTGCTCCATGTAATGCATCTAATTTGAAGTAGACATATCTCATGTAAAGCAATGCTGAATGGTAACTGGGAAATAAAGCTAAAAAGTTGTCTTGCCTTGGAACAAAGAGTTTGTAGGCAGAGTCCCAAGAATACTGTACTACTGATGAAACAATACTATTAATATATGTTCACTGCTTAACTTCTAACGGAGTACAACAATATACCAATGACGGCAAGGAAACATTCTTGATTTTGAAATTTCACACACAATTACTTAGGGAGGGCACCAGGTGCAATGGCTCACGCCTGTAATCCCAGTACTTTGGGAGGCCAAGGCAGGCAGATCACCTGAAGTCAGGAGTTCAAGACCAGCCTGACCAACATGGAGAAAACCACTCTCTACTAAAAACTGGCTGGGCATGGTGGCACGCGCCTGTAATCCCAGCTACTCAGGAGGCTGAGGCAGGAGAATCGCTTGAACTCGGGAGGCGGAGGTTGCAGTGAGCCAAGATCGCGCCACTACATTTCGGCCTGGGCAACAAGAGCGAAACTCCATCTCAAAAATAGAATAAAATAAAGGCAATTACTTAGGGAGGGCAGTAGGTGGTATCTAACATCTAGATATCTAGTATCTAGAGCTTTAAGAAAAAGTAGTTTAAGGAAAACAGAATGTGTTATTCTTCGAAATCTATTAAAAGATTCAGAAACCTTTCATAAGAAAAGGCATAAAGGCAATAATTCTCCATCTAATTTCAAGGGATTCCTACACCCTCAAAAAGCCCCAAATTAAAAATCTTTAGTATGGAGTTGAGAATTCAAAACATGAAATCACTTCTCTAAGTTTCTAGGTGACTAAAAATCTACAAGGCAGAAAGTTTTTGTACCTAAAACTTATGAACAAGGAAAAGCTACTCCCATTTTCTTTTTGCTACATTTCAAAGAGAAAAGCTTTAAAAAGATGAAAAAACAGCACAATACCTATCACACTGTCTACATTGCAGAATAAGATCTTCTTCTCTATAGTTTCGATAGCAGACTGGGCAGGAAGATAAGCTTGCACAAGGAGCGCACTGTGTGTAATTGTTCTGCCATTCACATCTTAGACCTGCAGATGTTGCTCCACAGTGTCTGCACCAAACACACCTGAAATCCAAATCCCCCCCCAAAAAGTCTCAATTTTATTTTCTTAGTTTTCAGTTACAGTAACTCAGGAAGCTACATACGAACAGAATGGGAGAAATGATTTAATGTGTATGTGAAAATTTTTCTGATTAGTGCTATCTATCATAGCAAATGTGTATTATTCAAGTAAACAGATGTGGCTAATTTTTAAAAACTAAAGTGATATGAGAAAGTTCTGAACTTGAAAGACTAACAAGGGAAACAAATCCTAGAGTACCATTTGCACTTCCAGCCTCCTTTGGGAACTGTCTGCAATGGAGGGTCTAGGCAGTAGGTGTGATAACTTATGTCACAGTCATCACACAGCAGGAGTCTTCCTGGGTCAGTTGCCTTCCCACAGGCCTCACACACAGTGCACTCAAGACACCTCCAACCTTTGCTAAGAACCACTTTAGTGATCTGTAAAAGAAACAACCAATCCATGTGATTTATGCATTAACCTAACATAATCAAATACACTATATAAATTAATGTGGTGCTTATGTACCTAGAAGCAGGAAAGAGGCAAGCAACTAACATTTATTGAGCACCTACAGAGGCCCGATACTGGGTTGGGCATGTTTATACACAATTTTAGGAGCCTACTGAGCAGAATAATAGAAAGTGGCATATATTTTAATGCCTTCTAAAGTCCACATAATTACCTTTTGCTGTCCATTTAATGCCCACTATATTTATATAGTGACCAGATTTTAAAGAAATGAAGTAAGCTTCCCTATTATTGATACATAACCTGAAAATAACATCAACAAAATCTCCATCTACATTTCCATGCTTAAAATCAACAGAAAAAATATTTTAAAAAATTAATGTAAAACATGAGTTCTTAGGGACATTTATGATCTTAGAGGATTTCTATTTAGACTATGAAGCTAGGAATTCTGAAGTTCACATTCACTCCTCTGTTTATTCTCCTCTGTCTCAAGGGTGTAAGCTAGTAGAAAATTTGGGAATCTCCAAATTCCTAAAAAACTCCTCAAGGAAGCCAAACCATGAAATATTAAGAATGTGGAACTTCTTGAAGATCTCAAAAGTCTAGGGGCTACAGATAGAACCAACCAAGTGCCCACATTATAATGAAACAACAAGTAACGAGGTACAGAATAAAAATTCAGATCATGATGTATGTGAAAGCCTAAAAACTACCAGAGAAGAAAATAAAAGAGCTAAATTCAAAAGAACACCTATCAGGATGGCACCAAACTTCCCAACTCTAGATGCTAGAAGAGTATAATTCTACAAGAAAATACTTTTTAAAGTACAATTCTCAACCTAGCTACACAAGCAACTGAGTGTGAAGACAGAATACCTTATAGGAAGACTCAAAATTCAGCTCCCACATTCTCCTTTTAATAAAGTTAGTTAGAGATATGTGGAACAGAATGAGAATATATTATAAAGAAAAGGAAGACTTGGGATCTAGAAATCAGATCCAACAAAGGACATCAGGCCAGGGAAGTTTAAGGATGAGAACTGAGCAACAAACTAGAAGCTATTGGCACATATTAGAGCAGGAAAAGGGAACATCTAGGAGGAAGGCAGGACTTTTCCCAGAAAAAAAATGGTACTACACAAAATAATCTTATATTTCTATAGCAGGCAAAAACAAAACAAAGAACGAATGGAGAGTCACTATTACTTTCTTCTTGTTATTAAAAACTCCATGAAAAACAAAAGAAACTCATAATACACCATTTAGATCTGCAGTAAACATTTACTGAGTCATAACCAACACCTTATTAACTGAACTAAACGTAGTAATACAACTATATTGGGAGAAGGAAGGTCTTTTTTTAAGACCTAAGTCAGAATTAATTTATTCATAACAGGAAGTAAACAAAATGTAGCACTGACAAAGCGGTAGACTAGCTTGTAATTTAGAGCTATAAGCATTAACTACAAGAAAAAGACCTGAAAAGATTAAAAGTGATTGCCTCAGATGTGGAGGTAGAATAAGACAAGGGTTGGTTGTTCACTACAAATCTTTTTTTTTTTTTTTTTTTGAGACAGAGTCTTGCTCTGTTGCCCAGGCCAGAGTACAGTGGCATAATCTCGGCTCACTGCAACCTCCGCCTCCCATGTTCATGCAACTTTCCTGCCTCAGCCTCCCGAGTAGCTAGGACTATAGGCATGAGCCACCACACCTGACTAAATTTTGTATTTTCAGTAGAGAAGGGGTTTCTCTGTGTTGCCCAGGCTGGCTCAAACTACTGCCCTCAAGTGATCTACCTGCCTCGGCCTCCCAAAGCGCTGGGATTTGGTGTGACGCACTGCACCCAGCCCATTACAAAGCTTTTAATGTCATTTGATTTGTAGACACATATATTTATTATTTTGATTAGCTTTTGATTTTTAAAAATTTATCTTAGATTACCAAGTTAATATATTATTTGCCCAAATGAAGAAATGGCCTAGGGGTAAGATCAGGGTAGCTTAGAGCAGTAGCCAGCAAACATTTCCAATATAGGGCCAGAGAGTAAATAGAAAGGTTTGAGGGGCATAGAATCTGCTGCAACGTTACAACTCTGCCAATGTAATGCAAAAACCACTACAGGTATATGTAAACAACAAAAATGGCCATATTTAAATAAAAGTTTATTTGCAAACATAGGAAAGAGGCCAGATTTAGTCTGTGGGCCAGCCTGCTTCACCTTGGCTTAAAAGAAATGACCTGAAGAAAAAGTGGCAGACAGATCTGAGGTATTTAGTGGCAGAATTTTAAAAATATTTATCTTCATTCCTACTAAGTTTTCTTCACAGATACCTGTGGTCCCTTTTACAACCAAACTCTCAAGTTTCTCAGTTTATATTCACTTTTCAACATACTACACTATGGTCTCTATGCTCGCCTGCACTCAAACTGCTTAAACCAGGCTCGTCAAGACCTTCTTATACCCAAATCTAATGGAAACGTTAGTGTTTGCGTTTCTTGACTTCTAGTGCTTCAACACTTGAGCAATTTCTTCCTCTTTGAAATTTCCTTTTAACCTAGGTACTGAGGTTCTAACCATCAATTCATTTTTTTCTCCTGTTGAACCAGTTTAGCCTTAGTTTTAGAAGTTTTTTCAAAGAAGATGTCATCCAGGATTCCATCTGTGGTACCACATCCAAAGTTGTTACAGATATATTTTATAAACTAATACAGATATATGCTTCAGCTATAATGGGGTAGGTGGGACCAGCCTGTTATACCATAAGATACTAGAAAATTGAACAAAATGTATGAAACAATTGTTTTTAGATATTGGAAAACACAGTACAGGACAGTGGTCTCTGAGAGGAAGGAAACACTCAGGGAGTCCTATGATATTTTGCCTAGAGACATTTTCCAGAACACTGCCCAAGGAGGGAGAATCTCAGAGTACAATCACTGGCCTTTCTGAGTCTAGGGGAGGATGAGACAGCTGGAATTTGCAAGACACAGTAGTCAAAACGAAGAAGCAATAAAGACTAACAGCTCCAGAAATCTTCAAAGGATTCCCCTGAAGTCTTTGGCAGAACACCACCAAGCCACATTTCTGTAAGGCCAAAGATCCACAACCGGGAGAAACTACATCTACTGGGAATTCGTAAACTGCAAAATTACCAGACCTTGCACAAAGCTCAAAGACAAGTGAAACCCAATCAGTCAGTGTATAAAGACAATGGGGGGCTGAGCGTGGTGGCTCATGCCTGTAATCCCAGCACTCTGGGAGGCCGAGGCAGGCAGAGGCGGCCGAGGCGGGTCAGGAGTTAGAGACCTGCCTGGCCAATATGATGAAACCCAGTCTCTACTTTAAAAAAAAAAAAAAAAAAAAAAAGACAATGGTGAACAGGGAGCAGAATTCAGTAGAGATCCCAGAAAGGCCAAGTCTTAAGTATTGGGTTAAACTAATGCTAGGATCGCAGCCCCATTGGGCCTGTAAGGTCAAAACAAGTTTAAATAATACCAGGATTTAATTTGCTTTTTTCATTTTAATTCATTGACAATTATACAGTGTTGTTTACAGAAGCTACATGTTGTATCATGACATCATTACATTGACATTGCACAAGTTGTGCTTCTCTAGTCTTGTGTTATAGCATGTTCCTGGTTTTAATTTCTAAAATGGTGAACAGTCTATAGTTACAACCCTCATAAACAAAAACTATAGGGTCCTCAGTAATTTTAAAGAGTGTTAAGGTTCTACAACCATAAAGTTTGAAAACATCAAACTTAAGAGTGAAGGCTTGCCCGAGCAAGCTTAAAAAGAAGCTTCAAAGGTATCAAACGTATCCACAAATAATTGCCTGCCACAACAAAAATTCAAGCTGAGCCAATTCACATATCCCTAGTATATTTCTACTCTTTTTTTTTTTTCTTTTTTTTAAACCTCCCTGATGCCTGGGAAATCCCTAGTATATTTCTAAATACTGCTGTATTTCTCAATAAATGAAGCTGCAGTATTCTATACTGTCCAAAATAGTGTTATCATATAAAAGGAACCACGCATAATTTTAAAAAACATGAATTGAAATTCTAGCTCTACCAGTAACTGGGTGTTTGGTAGTGCACTAATTGCCCGATCTTAACTTATAAAAGTTATAGATAACTCGTCTTAAAACGGGAATTCAATAATTGTTGGATGGGTTAAAATAAATACATTACTATCTTGAGAGGGATCTTATTCAATTTCCTTAGGTCATAAACATTAAATATTCTAAAAACAAAATCTAATGGTAACAGCAACTTTTATACAGAATAGAAAGTAGAAAGAAGAAAAGAAATATGCTCTGTACGTATATAATTCTGTTTTTTAATTGGCTTTATATAATGTGTCTTTTTCAGTCAAATTCCCATAAGCAACTAATTTTAAAAGACTACATAAATTAGCTGTACTAGTCTTCTATTTTGGATAGTATTAGTTACAATTTTTCACTTTTAGTCCTAAATTCACAAAAACCTGTATTACCCTATAAAAGAAATAGTAGTGAAGTTATCAACAAAGAATTCTGAGGGAGACAATGTTGATTTGATTACTGTACTGACATTTTAAGTAAATCGATGATATAATACAGTGATGTTTGAAGGGCAGGGGAGAAAGGTATAAAAATCACTCATGGTTCACAACCTACCACGGAAACTGAGGTTAGTACTCATATTACATGGTGTGGCAGTACTAGAAAAGAATTACTTGTGGAGTATATAGTTTAAGACCCCTCCTGTAGCCATACCTCCATGCTTGCTTTGAATAAAGTGGCCATGACACTTTATTCAAATATGTAAGTTTTATTAGGACTGAGTTCTTAAAAAGAAAAAAAAAGAACCTTAGATTCAACTACTGAAGTATTGAGACCTGTCCATATTTAAAGCCAAGCACCTGATACTACTTAAAAGGTTCCTCAGAAAGCCTCTATCCTAGAATGCTTGAAAGTGAGCAGTGTTGACTCACTATTCATTACATTAAATATGACATTTGTTTTGTTTCTTTTGGCTAGAAGGAGAAAATGTCCTTTTGTATACAAGTGAGCAGAGAGGAGAGACAAGGTGGGAAAGAACAGAATGGGCTAATAATTTTTTAGTAAGTACTCCAGTTCTCAACTTTTTAATCAACAGACAAAATGAACCAGCTAAAACTAAAACCTCTGTGAATATTATAAATAGCCTCTTAAATTAAATGTATACATCTTTATGTTTTACTTTTTCAAGACAAAAGCAGAATATTAGTACAATGTACGACCACAGATTTATAGAGGAGCAACTTTCTTGAGATACCAAACCCTTAAAAGCAGTATTTAAAATACCGTCCCATACGTATAATAATAACCATAATACTTAATTGTGAGAACTGGGAGCTGCATGTTACTACTCAAATCAAATAAAAATTCAATACATTTTTGTTAACTCAATTTAAGCATGTTTACCTTAATACTGACACAGTATGGATGGTAACACTGACCACACTGAGAACAGGCAAGTAATCTTCCTTCTGCTCCTTGGCCAAAACTGCCACAAACTACACACATATCCTGAAGTTAAGAAAACAGAACATATTTTAAATGAAGACTAAGCTAAGAATCTACAAATTTTATTTTTAAAATACCTTCTTAACTAATAGAGCTCTATAGCTAAATATTAAATGACTTCTGTGTATATGAGATGAAGTAGAAATGTAGAAGGAGAAATTCAACAGAGAAGACAGTAAATTGTTAAGTTCAAACCTGATTCAAAGTGAACTTGTCACTACTAGAAAATAACACAACTGTATTGTGCATAGAGTTCTCTTCATCATCCTTATTTGATGAAATGTCTGCAGTAGACACCTATAAAAAGCAAAATACACAAAATATGAAGTTATATTTTTCACTTGTTATACACTCAACTGGAAAACTTCAGAAAATTCATAATCAAAACATATATTTTTGCTAAGGTCTAGACTAACAATTCCAAATATTATAAATGCTAAGATACTACCATAAAACAGACTTATGACATTTTATTATTCACCTAATTCTCTCTTTAGAGTTACAATTCCTATAGACCAAGAAGTAATGAGAAAATATAAACTTGTCTTTAGTAAGACTTGATTACACAGAATTCTAATCAAGACACTACAAATGATATCATATGTGTGTACACACATAAATCTATCACTCTATTTTAGTAACACACACTTGGGATCTGCAGTGTAGCTGGTCCGAACTGAGATGTCCTGTAAGCATAAAATACAACACATAATTACATATTACATGTTGAAATAATAATATCTTAGATATACTGGTCAAAATGGAAGACATTAAAATTAATTTTGTCTGTTCACTAAATTTTTTTTCTTTTTTCTGACAGGGAGTTTCACTCTTGTAGCCCAGGCTGGAGTGTAATGGCGTGATCTCAGTTCAATGCAACCTCTGCCTCCTGGGTTCAAGCGATTCTCCTCCCTCGGGCTCCCAAGTAGCTGGTATTACAGGCATCCACCACCATGCCCAGCTAATTTTTGTATTTTTAGTAGAAACGGAGTTTCACCATGTTGGCCAGGCTGGTCTCAAACTCCTGACCTCACGTGATCCACCTGCTTCAGCCTCTCAAAGTGCTGGGATTACAAGCGTGAGCCATTGTGCCTGACCCACTGTAACTTTTTTTTTTTTTTTTGTGAGACACAGTTTCGCTCTTGTTGGCCAGCTGGAGAACAATGGCTTAAACCTCCGAGGTTCAAGCGATTTTCCTGCCTCAGCCTCCCGAGGAGCTGGGATTACAGGTGCCAGCCACCACGCCCAGCTAATTTTCTGTATTTTTAGTAGAGACGGGGTTTCACCATGCTAGACAGGCCGGTCATGAACTCCTGACTTCAGGTGATCAATCCGCCTCAGTAACTTTTTAATGTGGCCCACATTCAAAAGGGATACATAAAGGCTCAAAATAAAGGGATGGAGGAAGACTTACTTAGCAAATGGAGAGCAAAAAAAAGCAGGAGTTGCAATTCTCATCTCTGATAAATTAGACTTTAAAGCAACAAAGATCATAAGAAACAAAGAGGGACATTACATAATGGTAAAAGGATCAATGCAACAAGAAGAGCTAACGATCCTAAATATA